>NC_090324.1:13685358-13733216 GCF_040869045.1 Eurosta solidaginis
CCCCATATAGCAGAATCGGTTTGACTACCATCTCATAAAGCCAGTGTACTACTCCTGGCGAGAGTCCCAATCTCTTTCAGATAGCCCCTTTGCAGGAGTACAAGGCAACGGCGGCCTTCCTGGCCCGATCTTCCACATTGGGTCTCCAGGACAGTTTCTTGACCAAACCAATCCCAAAATATTTAACCTTATCAGAAAGTACCAACGCAGGAATGATTCCATCCGGGCCCGGAGACATATAGGGCTTTAACTACCCAATAGCCCAGGTTATTTGACTTTCCCGTATTGGAATGGCAGGCACTTCTATATGGCCAACGCCCGCCGACCATGCAGACGAAGATCCCTGCGCAATTGGGACATCGGAGAAATGATTATCCAGTAAAAGCCCTAGGGACTCCTCGCTACTCATCGACCAGTTCCCACCATCATCTCTCAGATACTCCAGAGGGGCGGGATTCCTAGAGAGTATTTTTGTAAGCCTCGCCCATCCATTGTAGCCTTCTACGTTTTCGCAGAAGCTTCGCCATGAACAGCGCTTGGCTATCCTTATTTCATATTTATAAATCCCCTTCTTAGGTCGTCAAGAGAATCCGACCACTAGGGCGGCTTGCCCTTCCCCTTGTAAGTTTGCAATGGACAGAACAGTTGAAAGGCGCTATTGCTTGCCGAGGTGAAGTTTTCTACCAGAACGTCTATCTCAGATTCGGACAGGTCCGAACTAATGGTAGGCGCCGCAGGCAACAGCTCTCCCAGCTTCCTACAATACAAGTCCCAGTTAATACTTTTAGGGTTCCTAAAATATATTTTTCCGGGACGTTCTTCGTTCAGCGAGAACTTAATATATCGGTGATCAGAGAACGAGTGCCCGTTGAGAACCCTCCAGACAGATATCTGACCTTCCACCTCTCTACTAACCATGGTGAGGTCCAGCACCTCCTCCCTTACCGCAGTAATAAAAGTCGGGTCATTCCTCCTATTACATATACAAAGCCCCTCATCTACAATAAAAGTAAATAAAGACTCACCTCTAGTGTTGGTAGCTTCCCAGATGCTATGATGGGTATTAGCATCGGCACCGATGATCACGCCAACACCTATCCGCCTTCCTTCAGCGGTGGTTTCGCCCAGTGTCGCAGGTGGTGGTCCCGCTACGTCCCCATGGGTCATACACTGAGACCACCCATATTTTATTACTGTCTCGCAGACCGTGGTTACGTCAGCATTGCTGAAATTAGATAGAATAAAAGCTTTAATCTCTTTTTTAACAAGCACACAAGATCTAAGCCTACCTGCCTTCCCATGCAGCAAGGTGTTGAATTTTCCAGTCCTTAATCCAGAAATATTTCTGCCGTTACTAATTAGCCACGGCTCCTGGACAAGGACTATATCCACTCCGCCTTTTTCAAGGCAGAGCAACAAATTCGCGGAAGCCGCCTTAGAGTGCTGAAAATTGATTTGACGGATTTCCATCAAAACCGCTCTTCTTCCGCACCCCACACTTGGCGGATTCTTGTTAGTCTTGTCCATTCTAAAAAGTCCCCCTCAAGGCCGCTATCCGGACCCGATTGTGTAGTCGCCCTTCAACGGTCTCGTGGTTATCTATGCTACGCAGGGAGGCCACGCGAGCGTTGACGCAGTACCTTATGGGTAATGCGTTCAGAGCCAGACCGGACGCAAGCGGGAAATTTTTCAACTCACCTACACCTCCACCTTAACGGTGACGGAGCCCGTACCTTGAGGTCCGCCACGGTTTTAACGGGACGCGGGCAGGTGCAGCATTAGCCTACCAGCCATTTCGGTAAGGTTTCACCCCGACCTACTGAGGTGGCAGAATACCGCACCTACCAGCCCAAAGTCATCAAGTCCAAAACAGAGTCAAAATAAAAATCCCTAACAGTCCAGGTCGTCACCGTTGTGTACCGATCTTGACCCTTATCAGGGTCCTCCCTCCCCTGATCTCGGCACAATGACTCAGGGGTGCGAGTTTTATCGAGTTGTCCTCTCTAGATCCGCCATTATCAGTAGAAGCAGGGGCACCTAGTGCAGGACATTATAACTCATCACGTGTGATAATTCGTCACTATGGCCGGTCTAAGACTGATACTAGCCCCTGATCCAGAGCCTGGAACCACGTATGATATCCAAGCCAAATATCTTAACCCCCGAGGCAATCAGATACAAGCAGCCGTTTGTCTCAGCACCGTTAATGCATACACATAATTGATCAAGCAGTGAGTCATTATTCACGAGTTCAAATGAATATTCGCGATATACTCTTCTCACCGCAATTAGAACACCGTCACTTCTTAAGCAACCCGTCTTGACAGCGTCACGGTCTTTACGAAATACGTCGTAAAGTTGCGTATCGAAAAACTCACTGTCGTAGAAATCAGAGTTTAGCCATACTTCAACTATGACAATTATATCGAACAACTCTTCTGCACTGAATTGATAAATTGTGTTGGACTTAGTACGTAAGCCAGATATATTATGAAAGTAGATACTGAGGGCACGGTTAAAATCATGAGAAACACTCTTATCTAGTGTCACGTTTTGTGGTTTTGAACGGCTTGTTTCCGAAAAGAATGAAACGGCTTCACTTTCATATTAGCCGGCCAAAGAGATAGTTGTAGGATACTTTGGAGGTTAGTTGAGGGAATACCCAATTTAAAATTCACACGGCTGTGCTTGCCTACTGGGTCGTCTTTTTTAAGCAGCGCAAAACAATGGATAACATTAGTATCGATGTTGGCATGTTTTGCTACATAACTTTTAACGTCAGCGGCTGTAACACTAGGGGCAAACGAAGACAAATGTACCCACTTGTTACGAACAGCAACGCTTAGTTCTTTGTTGTCACTCGAACCAACAACAACTACTTGTTCATGCTTTATGTTGACGTTGATTTTTTTTCGACTTTACTACTGTTCAACCAGTGTTGTTGACATTGAAATTAAATGAGTTCGAAGTAGAAGAAGCCGTAGCAGCAGTAGGATCACGAGAGACAAATTCATTATCGGATGCAGCAACAACTTCAATATCGCTATTATTATCGGTAAACTGAGAGAGAGCATCCACACGAATATCAGATACATTAGGAGTTGAGGGAGTGGAAATCGAAATCAAAGGCAATGAATCACGGCCATCGGCCTTTGTGTTAGATCGTTAGACTCGCTTCTTATTGTTTTGCACTGCACCTTTTTTAGCTTCGCCGTTATCAGCAGCATTGTTGTTTGATTTGCTGGATTGACTTTGAATAGATTTACCGACACTGTTGGTGGCTGCACTTGTAGCACTTTGTTTTTTAAAATGTTTTGGATTTGCTTTTCCACTAAATTCGTTTTTAATTTCGCTTAAAGAGCGCACTGCATTTCGAAGCTTAAGAAAATAAGCTGAAATAGGCAAATCAATGCACGTGTGACATCTGAACAAGATATTTTTGCAAGAGTTTATAAGCTCAGCCGAGTTGGTGTTTATATTAGAGCACTTTAAATGCAAAGTATGCGAGCAAATGCCACAGCATAAAAATTCACCCGTGTCACACTCAGAGTTACATTTAGCACACAAAGACATAGCGCACTAATTAAAAGAACAAAAAAATGAAAAGAAATTAAAAGAACGGAGCAGCACAAAAACACGTACTCTCTTCAACGTCTACACTTGCACTAATTTAAAGGAGATACAAGACAATAATGAAAAACAACTCCGGGATAGAGCACCGATCATTTTCCAGCTGGCAGCATATATGTAATACTTCTATATCACTACTACTGAGCTGTGCAGCCTGTCAAACATTACAGTACAGATATACAACGAGAGAAGGAGACAAAATCTCTAGGCTGTCGTTAAATTTTTGTAAAAAAGTGCGTAAATATTTCAGCGCACAAAAACAAAGGTCCGTTTGTCGCACCATCTGTGGACGTATGTAATAGTTGTATAATGTCAGAGAAAGCTTTAAGACAAGTTCTCAAGGCATGCCCAATTGGAAATGCAAAATTAAGTTTAATAAATAAAATTTTTCAAAATACAAGTAATGCATTCTCTAATAGTATCATGGACAATCACATAGCAAACGAAAATTTATTTAGCAATGACATCTTTAATAATCACCGGACACAGCTGTGTAAGGAAGTAATAAGTTTTTATTTGGATATTCGTTTGTTTTTGAAACGAAAAAAAGCAGAATATGTTAGAAAAAAATTTACAAAATTGATATTATTTCAACACCAATAGCTGCCAGCCCAGTACTCATATTTTGTTTACTTCATCAAAAATTTACTCATTAAAAAACTCGAAATAAGTAAAATTTTGAAAACGTTTATATATCGTTTCTAATTCACTTTAAATTATTTCAAAAATGTTTAAAGAAATGCTTGTTGGGATGTATGTATAAGTATATTTTTATACATGTATATTTGAATTTTTTTCATTTCAAAAATATGAATTCTTCGCCTCGTTTTTTTTTTACTATTTATGTAAATAATTTACTTTGTATGGCTGCAGCCCATTTTAAATAATAAATACATCAAGCCTTGTTTTGTATTTGTTGGTTTTTTCATTTTTTAATCGACTAAACTGAGATTTTATGATAATTAGTATGCAGAAGTTAGGTAAAGGGGATAGTGACCCGTTGTTACCCCTTTAATACTTTTTTTACATACGCTACAACAATTCACCAACACTAACAAAGCCCGCGCATGCGCAGAACATACATTTGCACAGTTTCAGCAAATAATGATTGACAGAAAATTTGCACATTAGGAAGATAGGAAGGTATTGATATAGAAGTACTATATATATGGCTGGCAGACATACTTAAGTAGAGTAAGTGGGGTATGTGTTTACACATGCGAATCGACATCTTTTTCGCAAAGTTTCGTTTAACAGTTTCGAGTAATTTAAACGAAAATAAATGTGAGGACTCGAAACACAAAGATATGTGAAGAAAGCTATGGTATGGAAGTAGATATAATGTCAACCAAGTTGTTTTATTCTTTTTATTTTTATCTGTCATAACAAAGAATAACAATTTAATAAACTGATTATTATTATACTCAGTTGAGCAGAGCTCACAGAGTATATTAAGTTTGATTGGATAACGGTTGGTTGTACATATATAAAGGAATCGAGATAGATATAGACTTCCATAAATAATCAGGATCGAAAAAAAATTTGATTGAGCCATGTCCGTCCGTCCGTCCGTCCGCCCGTCCGTTAACACGATAACTTGAGTAAATTTTGAGGTATCTTGATGAAATTTGGTATGTAGGTTCCTGGGCACTCATCTCAGATCGCTATTTAAAATGAACGATATCGGACTATAACCACGCCCACTTTTTCGATATCGAAAATTTCGAAAAACCGAAAAAGTGCGATAATTCATTACAAAAGACCGATAAAGCGACGAAACTTGGTAGATGAGTTGAACTTATGACGCAAAATAGAAAATTAGTAAAATTTTGGACAATGGGCGTGGCACCACCCACTTTTAAAAGAAGGTAATTTAAAACTTTTGCAACCTGTAATTTGGCAGTCGTTGAAGATATCATGATGAAATTTGGCAGGAACGTTACTCTTATTACTATATGTACGCTTAATAAAAATTAGCAAAATCGGAGAAGGACCACGCCCACTTTTAAAAAAAATATTTTTTTAAAGTAAAATTTTAACAAAAAATTTAATATCTTTACAGTATATAAGTAAATTATGTCAAGATTCAACTCCAGTAATGATATGGTGCAACAAAATACAAAAATAAAAAAAAATTTAAAAATGGGCGTGGCTCCGCCCTTTTTCATTTAATTTGTCTAGGATACTTTTAACGCCATAAGTCGAACAAAAATTAACCAATCCTTTTGAAATTTGGTAGGGGCATAGATTTTATGGCGTTAACTGTTTTCTGTGAAAATGGGCGAAATCGGTTGATGCCACGCCCAGTTTTTATACACAGTCGTCCGTCTGTCCTTCCGCTCGGCCGTTAACACGATAACTAGAGCAAAAATCGACATATCTTTACTAAACTCAGTTCACGAGCTTATCTGAACCCACTTTATCTTGGTATGAAAAATGAACGAAATCCGACTATAACCACGCCCACTTTTTCGATAATTTCGAAAATTGCGAAAAATGAAAAAAATGCCATAATTCTATACCAAATACGAAAAAAGGGATGAAACATGGTAAGGTAAGGATTGTTGTATTGACGCGAAATATAACTTTAGAAAAAACTTTATAAAATGGTTGTGACACCTACCATATTAAGTAGAAGAAAATGAAAAAGTTCTGCAGGGCGAAATAAAAAACCCTTAAAATCTTGGCAAGTATTACATATAAAAATAAATTAGCGGTATCCAACAGATGATGTTCTGGGTCACCCTGGTCCACATTTCTGTCGATATCTGGAAAACGCCTTCACATATACAACTACCACCACTCCCTTTTGAAACTCTCATTAATACCTTTAATTTGATACCCATATCGTACAAACTCATTCTAGAGTCACCCCTGGTCCACCTTTATCGCGATATTTCGAAAAGGCGAACACCTATAGAACGAAGGCCCACTCCCTTTTAAAAATACTCATTAACACCTTTCATTTGATACCCATCTCGTACAAACAAAGTCTAGAGTCACCCCTGGTCCAGAAAGGCCCACTCCCTCTTAAAATACTCATTAACTCCTTTCGTTTGATACCCATATTGCACAAACGAATTCTAGAGTCACCCCTGGCCCACCTTTATGGCGATATCTCGAAACGGCGTCCACCTATGGAACTAAGGATTACTCCCTTTTAAAATACTCATTAACACCTTTCATTTGATACCCATATCGTACAAACGCATTCTAGAGTCACACCTGGTCCATCTTTATGGCGATATCTCGAAAAGGCGTCCACCTATAGAACTAAGGCCCACTCCCTCTTAAAATACTCATTAACTCCTTTCGTTTGATACCCATATTGCGCAAACGAATTCTAGACTCACCCCTGGTCCACCTTTATGGCGATATCTCGAAAAGGGGTCCACCTATAGAACTAAGCCCCATGCCCTTTTAAAATAATCATTAACACCTTTCATTTGATATCCATATCATACAAACAAATTCTAAAGTCACCCCTGGTCCACCTTTATGGCGATATCTCGAAAAGGCGAACACCTATAAAACGAAGGCCCACTCCCTTTTAAAAATACTCATTAACACCTTTCATTTGATACCCATATCGTACAAACAAAGTCTAGAGTCACCCCTGGTCCACCTTTATTGCGATACCTCGAAAATGCGTCCACCTATAGAACTAAGGCCCACTCCCTCTTAAAATACTCATTAACTCCTTTCGTTTGATACCCATATTGCACAAACGAATTCTAGAGTCACCCCTGGCCCACCTTTATGGCGATATCTCGAAACGGCGTCCACCTATAGAACTAAGGCCCACTCCCTTTTAAAGTACTCATTAACACCTTTCGTTTGATGCCCATATTGTGCAAACAAATTCTAGGGTCACCCCTGGTCCACCTTTATGGCGATATCTCGAAACGGCGTCCACCTATGGAACTAAGGATTACTCCCTTTTAAAATGCTCATTAACACCTTTCATTTGATGCCCATATCGTACAAACGCATTCTAGAGTCACCCCTGGTCCATCTTTACGGCGATATCTCGAAAAGGCGTCCATCTATAGAACTTAGGTCCACGCCCTTTTAAAATACTCATTAATACCTTTCATTTGATACCCATATCCTACAAACGCATTCTAGAGTCAACCCTGATCCACCTTTATGGCTATATCCCTAAATGGCGTCCACCTATAGAACTATGGCCCACTCCCTCATAAAATACTCTTTAATGCCTTTCATTTGATACAGATGTCATACAAACACATTCCAGGGTTTCCCTCGGTTCATTTTCCTACATGGTTATTTTCCCTTATGTTGTCACCATAGCTCTCAACTGAGTATGTAATGTTCGGTTACACCCGAACTTAACCTTCCTTACTTGTTATTATTATTATTATTATTTATTTCATTATTCTCATAAGAATATGTACATATATCGATAGCTTAATTTTATTTCTCTACAATATCATTACTTATAGGGAATAGTTAGTGACATCTTTATTTTATATAATAAAAATAGTGTTGTATGTCACATCATGCTTTAACAAATTCAATTACCTATATAAATAGTGGTAGTGGGGTGAACAAAAAAGAATACAACATTTATATAAAAAATTGTATTTAAAATGAGAATAAAATATTTAAAAAATAGATTGACTAAATGAAGCTCTTGAAACAATTTTAAGAAAAAAGATAAAAGCTGAGTTGACAGAATTCATCATATGAAAACAGAAAAAAGAAAATTAAAACTATACCATGCTTATACAAAAGTAAAGACATGCGTATGAAGCTGTATTATACAACGTAGTGCATCAAAATTTCTATCTGGTTGGTATCAAACTCAAGAAGCCAAGTTTTTATTTTTTTGAAAAAACACAGATCTGGAACTAATATCTCGTATGTTTTCTGGAAAGGAATTAAAAAGTTTGCAGGAAAAGATAGTATAGGAATTTCTAAACAATGTTGTTCGAAAGACTGGCAAAGACACAAGCGTGCTATAGTTACTACGCAGGCTGTACATACCTCGTGTTTGATTTTGCAAATAGCCACCTCTCATGTAAAAAATTTTTAAAACTTTTCAATAGAACAAATGCCGAACTGGGAATATATTTGATCTTCTAAATAAGTCAAAGGAGTGAGTCCGACGTGGACAATTAAAAATTTTTCTTACCGCACATTTTTGCAGTACAGTTAATTGGTTGATTTTATTGGAGTGAGCACCACCCCAGCAACTTTTTCCATATTCTAGTTTTGAATGAAATATACCATAATAAACTGTTGTCAGTGTATGGTTTGAAACGTATTTTCTGAGACGGTAAAGTATACGATTGGATGAAAGTAAGTATTTTCTTAGAGTTGCGATTTGTTTATTCCAGTTTAGATTACAGTCAATCGTGACTCCTAGGTATTTGAAATTATTCACTTTTTCAATTTCAAAGCAGTTAGGATCACATGCTGTATTACTATGAAAAGAACACTCATAACGATGGTTAGAGCACTTATTACTATATAGGATACTAGCAGACACGGCAGACGTTGTTCTGCCCTAAATTTGGTATATCTGCATATATTTTAATAAGCTTTTTCCGTCTAACTCTGCCCTCGCCCCTCTACACTTTTTCCTAATCTTTGTATTCACTCCTCCCTCCGTATTTTTCGCTTCATCTACCTCCATCTTCGTCCCATTCTATCTCTTTCTCAGTCTCCTTCTCTCTTTTCTCTTCTCTCAAGTTTTTCTCATTCTTCTTCATATCTTATTGCCAGTCCCAGAGGGTGGTATGTATTTTGTTCCAGTCCCATTCCGAGTCTCAGTCCCAATCCCACTCCGATTCTCAGTCTCAGTCCCAGTCCTAATCCCAGTCCCTATCCGTCTCTGGTCTACTTCCCGGAAAAAAGCATCGTAAATACTAATATAGGCAAATTTATATACCAAATTTCAGGCAAATCGAATAGGACGTATGTAAATATGTATGTGGGTATTATTAATTCATGTCTTTATTTCGGCTTCGCATATTTATTTATCAGTTTTGCCAGGTTGATGCGACTAAATCGAATAACACAATGAAAATTACTTAAAAGCTCTCAGCAACAGCTTTCATTTGATATCCAAAATACACACACATTCTAGGGGTATCCGGGTCCATGTTTTGGCCTATATCTCGAGACCCTAGTCACCAATAGGTATGAAAACTACCCTGTAGTAAAGCACTCATCAACAGTTTTCATTTGATATCCATATTGTATAACCATTGTCTCGGGGTATCCGGGTCCACGTTTTGGCCTTTTGTAATGTAACAAATTAATAAAAGAATGTTTTGACTTTGGAAGTCTGATCAGTATTTATTTTATTAAAGAAATTCATTACTTACATTCTTAACCAATGCATATATACATACTTACATTAATATTTACATACTAACAACTAGTTTATGTTCCGCAAACCATGACCGAAATATGTGTATATCGTGGTTAAGATCCGCTATCAAATTTAAAGGATCCGTTGAGTTATATGCAGTTCCTAGGTCATCCGCAAATGCTTTGACTTTACCCTTAAAAGGTTGAATAAATAGTGAGTTCACATATATAAGGAATAATATGGGACCAAGAACCGATCCTTGTGGTACACCAGGGTTTATGACTTTGGTCTCACTAAAAGTGTTACCTATTTTCACTCTTTAGGTTTGATTTCCTAAATAAGAAACAATTGTATAAGAAGCCACGAATCTCCAAATTATAAAGCTTATTTAAAAGACGGCCATAGTCAACCATATCGAATGCTTTTGCAATGTCCACAAAAAGCCCAGCACAATCTTTTTTGAATCTATACCCTTGTATATAGTTGAGCAGAAGTCCAAAAGAGCATCTTCCGTAGAAAGACCATCCCCGAAACAAAATTGCAAAGGACTAAGAAAATTTATTTTTGCAAAGTAGGATAACATCCTTACTTTTACAATTTTTTCAAAAATTTTAGTAATTGATGACAAAAGTGATATCGGCCTATAGTTAGCCATATCTTTTTTATTACCTTTTTTGAAAATCGATATTACAATTCCTAATTTTAATTGTTCTGGGAAATTCCCAGTTGTAACACTCAAGTTAAAGATATGTTTTAAAACATCAACAATATTGTATGAGATTTTCTTTAACATAACGTTAGAGATGCCATCATGACCGGAAGAATTACTATTTTTCAAAGATTTGATTGCAATTAAAATTTCCGATCCTGAGATTGGCTCAAAAAAGGAGCTGTTGCATCTGAAAGAATCTTTAGCTACTCCAAAATCAGAGTAACAATCGCAAGGGGGTGTCACATTTGGCGGAAAGTTTGACTTCACAATTGAAATAAAGTATTCATTAAATACATTAGCTATTTCTATGGGAACAGAAATATCAACGCCTTCTTTTTGTACAACCAAGTGAGAACCTTGACTTTTTGTGTTTTTATCAATAATCCTATTTATTACTTTCCACTCTTCTTTTGGATTACCTTTGGAGTTATTGACTAAATTATTATAATAATCTTCCCGACATTTGCAAATTTCTCCATTGATTCGTTTGCATATTTGCTGAAAACGAGTATTCGGTGTAATGTGGATGTTTGTTGCACTTTTTTTCCTAATTTATTTTTCAACCTAATTTTATTCAAAAGGCATTTTTAATCCACGGTTTGAGTCTGATTTCTGATGCTTTTTTATTAACGCACTATGTTGAGGAGTTAATGCATTGCATTAGATTATCTAAAAAGAAGCCGTGTGCCCTTGATAAATTTTCTTCGGCGTATACATTGCTCCAAACATTTAAGCGAAGTTCAATCTTTAGTTGATCAAAATTAATTTTTTCCACAACCTGCCTATTTCCTTTTCTAAAGTTTTTCTCAACCATTGTGTTTTTAAAGAGAATACCACTCACACAGTGATCCGTGATACCCAGGTCTGAGTTAATAGCGGAACAGACAGACCAAGAAGAACCAAAGGAGCGGCAGAGTACATGACCAAGGCACGTACCAGCCACTGGTCTAGTAGCTTCGTTGATAAGGGAATATAATCCATGGTCTGATAATACCATGTTATAATTATTAAGTTTAGGGCTTGTACTTAATCGATCCAAATTAAAATCGCCCAAAATTACAAGATGATTAGTTGATACACTACTTAATAGTGAATTGAACTCATCGATAAATAATTGAGCAGGTTGCGAGTGAAGTCTATAAATTCAGACAAATACAAAGTTTAATTTGCAAATGCAATACGAAACCTTTATAGCGTCAGCACTAGTGAGACTAAGCCGTTCAATTTTGCTACAGTCAAACGAATCATGAATAAAAACCCCTGCACCGCCAGCTGGATACGAATCATTAGCACTTGCATAAAATTTATAATTAGGTAAACTATATTCATCAATCTCAAAAGAATATATCCAGATTTCTGATACAAAGATAAGGCTAGGTAGTTTCGGGAAAGCATCAAGATTTGTTGCCAAAAGATCGAAATTACGACGCAAACTACGTGTATTTTGGTATATAGCATAAATAGATTTAAATTGGAAAGAATTCGATTGAATATTCAAATCAGAAATATTTCTAATGGTTGTTGCGGGGGGCTCTTCAGTTATAAGATCAATATTATTATTTAAGTTATTTAACATAAGGCTAATAGGCAACAAATATCTTTAGTTTTTTATTTTGTTGAGATCCCCAAATGACCTTATAACACAGACATCACCATTATCAACCTTTTTTAGAAGTATTGTGGAATTTCGAATCCATATGTACTTGAATCTTTTCTCTGTTTTTACTTTTTTTGCTGACATAAACAAATCCCCGGTATATTTGGTAAGGCGATCATTTACGTAAATGTTTTGTTTTTTATCGCCACCAAAAACAGACGCATTTCTGCATGATCTTCTTAACATCAAACGAAGAGAGTTTGGCACATATAACATTGTCAACAGTGTTTGTTTTTTTAATGCGCTTTATATAACACTTACTAATATCTTCTGATGTGACAGTGATATTAAGAGTTTTACTAAATATTCGTTGCACACACTCTCCTACATTTGCATTATCCACGTTAGGTACACCATCTAACTCAATGTCGTTCTCCATTTGCTCTTGCTCTCTCCAGTTGAGTCTACTTTCCAGATTGTGTACTTTCATTTTTAGCTTTGCATTTTCTTCTTTCATTTCATTTATCGTGGACAGGTAATCGGTATTTATTTTTTTTTAATGCAATTATAATACAAGAATAATGAAAAGAGCTAGCGCAATCAGCACAAGTTACCTTTGAAAGATTGTTTCTATCGATTTTTTGTACAAAAACCGAGCACTTCATATTTAATTATTTTTTAATTTTAATACGGAGCAAAGAAAAATACGTGCGCACACCACGACACGCTCTCTATTCTTGTGTAAGGCGCCTAAAATTCTTCCGGTGAACAAAGCCACAGCAATAAGTCGTCAACAAAACCTTTACCAATTTCTACGAATCTTAGTCGAAAGAAGCTACCGAAATGCAGTTGTTAAATACTGAGAACGGCTCAACGAACAGTTCCCAACGTATCTTCAGCGGTTCTTGACATTATGGAAAAATATGCAAAATAGTTTAATTTAAAAGGAATGACGATGACAAAAAGGAATCTCAGAATTATTTCTTCAACACATCAAAAATTGTCGGTATAGTAATCTGCATTGGTACACATTGGTACACACGTAAGAATAGTTATAACTTCTGGAGCGAGTTCTTATTTTTGTCTATAACAGAAAATGTTTTTACAGTCTCACTGTACTGGTTGTAAGTGTGAGTATTATTTATTTTGACACTTTTGTTCATTTTTTTAAAACGTTTCAGATGTGTGATCATAAACCGCCTATAAGCGTACAGTTTAAAGAGTTTCCCATTGATATTCCCACTGGCACTATCAAAAAAGGCGATAAAATCTTACTAGAAGCAACATGCAGAATTTTAGTCCGATTTTGGAACAACGAAATAGTAATAACAAAAGAACTATATATAAACTTTATGTTTATATACTATTTCTGAACTAGGGAATTACAGCCCATAAATCAACTAGTTCTAAAGGAGAATGGGAACTTCGATCGGATGCGGAACCATCGATATTGTACCATTAAAAAAACAAGATCTAAATGAAAATGTTTACACTAGCTTGGAGCTATCGAAGTAATACCAACAAACGGTAGAGATCTGTTTAAGGATTATTTAGCTCGATTAGAACTATCGAAAGAGTGCGAATAATAGAACAAGTTCTAAAGTAGAAATTTGTATGTAGCTCGGGATTCCAGAAAATAGAATGCAGCTGGGACAATTTCCACAACCTATTATATCGCCAAGTTAAATTCGCCAGTTGTTAAACTAGAGACTTAACCTATCGGCATATACAAATAATTAACCAATGATGTATATTTGTATTATAGAGCGAGCATTGCCCTTATATATGTAATACTCCTATATTCCTAATAGAAAATGCTCGCAATGAATTTTGAATTCGAAATCAAAACAAGACAGCCTACAAAATGTTTGTGATAAGCGCTCTTATACGACATTCAAAGACACAGTATATGGGCCCCACCCTAAATTTTAGCCAAAAATTTTTGAGTGAGGTATATAAGACGCGTATTTACGTCTAGATTAGGAATCCTAAATCGGAAGTTAACTTTTTACACCCGTTTAAAGGTTATCAGCGGAAACCTGGTTTCTTTGGTACATATTGTTCCCGGACATTTACAATCTTTTAGGCGCAGAAATGACTTTACTTTTGATATTTAGTATATTAATATTATCTAAATTGCACGAAAAAGTAATGTTAAATTTCACTGATTTACTTATAAAATACCAAAACAAATATTGCAAAAAATTCCTGTCGAAATGGACACACATAAAAGTGAACAGTGTTGCCAGCTCAGCAACAATGGAAGTTGTTGTTCTCTGTTAGAATTAGTACAACGCGGTGGCGCCTCAACATAAATTCAAACAAACATACAATTACACTGTTTTTGTAATTCACTGAATAATTTGCAATTTAATAAATTGTGGTGAATATTAGCATTACTATGCTGCTAGTAAATAATCACAACAACAAAAACATGAAGCAGCCACTCTTATGTACTTGTACACATTAAAGCTACCAACACTTATGTACAAGGCAACGAAGAGACATCTCGCACACACAGATGTAGTCATCAGCCGAAGAAGTTACTCACACATATACGCGCATATGGCTATAAGAAAAGCATAAACTACAAATATACATGTATATAGCTTGTAACCAAGCATGAGATACAAATGTTCTCAAAAAGATTTTTCGCGAAATGACAAGAACTTAGGAGAAATGGGTCAACGAGAAAACCGAGAGAATAAACTCAGCGCAAAGTGAGGAATCAGTGATCAGTTTGACGCTTTTGTGAATTACGTGATATTGAAGTATAATTGCACTACTCCCAAAGTAGACTAAATAAAGACCATATTGCAATACTGAACATTGGAGTTATTTATTCCACTGTTCAGTAATACGAACGTTGGCAGAAGGTGCAAAATAATCGGAATTCGCTAGAATTCGTTACAATTGGTGTTAGAAGAGGAATTGTTGAATAAATTCCACGGTTGCAGAGCACAACAAGGACATGGCAAAGTTGAATGAATTGAAGATCCAGCAACTGAAGAAGGGGTTGGAGAGCCGTGGATTGAATACAACCGGCAATAAATCTAAACTTTAGGCACGACTACTAAATTTAACTAACTAAATTTATTTATAACAATTAATGGCAACTTTGCCCGAAAATACGTGAATGACATCCTTGCAATAATTAAAAGAAACGATTTGAACATTATATTAAACACATTAAATAAATACCATAGCAAACCAAAATTCACTTCTGCAATAGAGCAGAACGGCAATATTCCTTTTCTAGACACAATAATCCACAGAATGGAAAGGAAGTAGTATTACAATGGTATACGAAACCAACATCATCGGGGCGCCTTATAAATTTTCTATGAGCCCAACCGTTCAAATATAAAGTCAACACGGTATCCAACTTAATCAAATAATTACTAAATATTAGCCATAAACAAATACAAAATCTTATACAGCAAAAGATAGCACAAATAGAAAACAAACGTAGCAGATTCTCAACAACAAATACTGCAAGACAACCGAAGAAGTTATTCAGTGTGACTTACATACCAAAATTAACAGAGAACTTCGGCTCTGATATACCATACAACAAAAATAACACATGCTTGGCTTATAAATCTACAAAGTATTTTCACTAAAACAAAAAGCCCTATCCCCCTTTCACAGCACAATAATATAGTATACGAAATACCATGTAAAGGAACCGAGAACGAAAAATGTAATAAAATATATATAGGTACAACAAAGCGCACCTTGGGTATTCGACTCAAAGAACATGAACCGGATATAAATAAAAAGAAAAATAGTACAGAACTATCGCAACACACAACGGAAAGCGGACATTCTATTGATCTACGTAAAGCTAGAATATTGGACAAGGAAAGCCGGGAAAAAGTGAGATACACAACAGAAAGCTTAAGAATTATGCAAAATAGAGAGAGGACTGCTAATAGAAAGGAAGACACAGCTGACATCTCCGCCGCATATCTTTTATGTTTATAAAGTTTTTGTTTACATTTTCACATTCTTGGGTATTCACTGAACACACCCTTTCATATATAAGTACATATGTAAACAAAACATACCAATTATGTTTGATGATCAAAGTCCAGTTTAATGACAAGTATACTACATATTACTAGTACCATTTTTATACTTTTAATTTTCATGCATAACTTAGTTTGTTTATACAAAAATTGTGCAATTTGTGACGCCTAATGTAATCTAGGGATACATACATTTATATATGTAAGTTTTTTTACTAAACAATCTGTTTGATTAATTCTAACCGAAATTTCTTTTAATAACTTTCTTTTATGTACATTGTTGTTGTGATAAAATTACTTGTTTCTGATAAAAATTACTAAATAAATTCAGTTTCGCTCCTGAAGAAGCTAAGATGCTTTGCGAAACGTTGAGCCGAAATAGTGGAGTAATTTAACTTAATAATGGTCAAAAAGCCTATTTATACTGCTGTAAAACACATAATTGACCGGCTGTCTTTTAAGAAATACATTTTGTTTTTATGTTAAATTAATTGATAAGACGGGGGGAATTACTATTCATAGAACAAAGGAGTGAAACTACAATTAACTAAAACCAAAGAGAATTTTTTAGATGTAAATAGTGTAGTTTTCCGGGTATTCAGTTGGTTAAAATATTGCAAAAATTGTAATTATAGTTATAACAGTTCATTAAAAAAATCAAAAATAGAACGAACAAGTAAGGAAGGCTAAGTTCGGGTGTAACCGAATATTACATACTCAGTTGAGAGCTATGGGTGACAACATAAGGGAAAATAACCATGTAGGAAAATTAACCGAGGATAACCCTGGAATGTGTTTGTATGACATGTGTATCAAATGAATTTAAAGAGTATTTTATGAGGGAGTGGGCCTTAGTTCTATAGGTGGACGCCATTTAGGGATATCGCCATAAAGGTGGATCAGGGTTGACTCTAGAATTTGTTTGTACGATATGGGTATCAAATGAAAGGTGCTAATGAGTATTTTAAAAGGGAGTGATCCTTAGTTCCATAGGTGGACGCCGTTTCGAGATATCGCCATAAACGTGGACCAGGGGTGACCCTAGAATGCGTTTGTACAATATGGGTATCCAACGAAAGGTGTTAATGAGTATTTCAAAAGGGCGTGTGGTTTAGTTCCATAGGTGGACGCCTTTTCGAGATATCGCCATAAAGGAGGACCAGGTGTGACTCTAGAATGTGTTAGTACGATATGGGTATCAAATTAAACGTATTAATGAGGGTTTTAAAAGGGAGTAGTGGTAGTTGTATAGGTGGTCGCCTTTCGAGATATCGGCATAAAGGTGGACCAGGGGTGACCCTAGAATGCGTTTGTACAATATGGGTATCAAACGAAAGGTGTTAATGAGTATTTTAAAAGGGAGTGGTGGTAGTTTTATAGGTGGTCGTCTTTTCGAGATATCGGCATAAAGGTGGACCAGGGGTGACTCTAGAATGCGTTTGTACATGTAGTAGTAATAGTAGTAGTTTATTTATTTTCTTTTAAAAATGGAATTACAAAAGTAAAAGCAAAATTAACCTGAACTAGATATAAAATAAATACATTTTTTTTTTTAGACAATAACAATAAATGTTGTGTGTCTTAATATCACTTATATCTAAACAAACATTTAGGAAAATTCGTTCATAATAAGACTTCTATATTTAAGACAGTTACATATATAAACGTAAAGCGAATGATAGTTACAACCTTTAAGGATGTTTATCACCATCTGCAGATCTAAAACTTTCTCACCAAAGCAATTGTACCGAATATCTTTATATATAGGACATATCCCAATGAAATGGTATATGTCTTCAACAGCATTTAGATTGCAAATAGAGCAGTTTACGGAAGCAACGTTTTTGAAAGTTCTAGCATTAAGATTTAGCAAGCCACCCCTTGCACGGAAGATCAGACTTATGGCATACGCAGAATACGTATCATTAAAATAGGTGGAGTCCGTAGGAATCAAGCCGGAGTAGAGGTCATGTGACCTAGACTGGCGCGCACTTTCGGTGTAGTTATCAAACTCTTTTTGAATCAATTTTTCTAGTATTATTGGAATACTAAGCTTGAGCGATGCGTGGGAGAAGTTCGACTGGGAAATAATGTTAACACTTTCGTAAATGTTTTTCCACTTTTTGACCCAGTAGGAACCTTGCCTTACTGCTCCTCTGCTACAACGCGGGGGAGTCTGTTTGGATTCAAACTTAAACAGCGTGAAATATAAAGCATGTGTGTATGCAAAGTATGTATGAATAGGGAGCATAAACCCAAATCTAGGTGTATCATATAATTTGGTGTGTTAGATGGCAGAAAGATTAACTTTTTTACAAAGAAACGCAGAAGTTTCTCTACGCATTCAAACTTATCAACACCCCATACTTGGGCACCGTAAAACATGATGGACCTACATGCGGCGTCAAAAATGTTCATCTTTTTTGAGATACAAATGCGAGGGTTATTTATGTATTTTAACCATGTAGCATTTATAGCTGTTTTAACCTATGCCAGTTTCGCTTCAAGGTGCTTTATGTACGATAATTTGTAGTTCAATAGAACTCCCAAGTACCTGCACTCATTAACAATTTCAATGATCTCGCTCCCATAATTCCATTGAAAAGTAGGAGACCTGTTACATTCCCTGAAAACTATTATTTTAGATTTGGCGAGGTTAACCCTCAAGCCCCACTGCATACTGTACTCGTAAAGCTCATTTATCATTTTCTGTAAAACTTGTGCCGAGTCGGCTAAAAGCACGATATCGTCGGCGTACATAAGAGCTTTTACTGTGTCCGCAACCTATACACCGCCAGTGAGAATGTCATTTAGGTCATTTATATATATCGAGAAAAGAGTTGGACTCAGCAAGCAACCTTGTCGAAAACCTTGATTGACAGTAAACGGCTCAGAAAGCACTCCATCAAACCATACCTGACTTGATGTATCTTTATAAATGAGTCGCAGAACCTCTATAATGTGGTTGGAGAGACCGATATGAGCCAACTTGTAAAAAAGCATATTCCGAGGAACTGTGTCAAAAGCACATGAAAAATCCACAAAGAAAGCGAAAGTTTTCTTCTTCGCACTGAAGTTTAAGTGTACTATACTAGTTAAATTGAACAGATTGTCCATTGTTGAATAGTTTTTGCGGAAACCCGCCTGGTGTTCCGTAATTACATTGTTACAATCAAGCCATGCGTTGATGCGGCTCAGCAGCAAACCAGCGAAAATTTTATAAATTGAATCAAGCAGCGATAGGCCCCTGTAGTTGGATGGAAGATCAGGGTCACCTTTTTTGAAAAGGGTGATTATAATAGCGCTGCGAAACGAATGAGGTACTTGTTTTTTTAGAAAAATCACATTAAACAAAGCAAGTAGTTCGGTTAAGAGGGATTGTGGCGCATATTTGTAAAACTCATAGCTGATACGTTCTTGGCCAGGATCTTTGTTGTCTTTCGAACCTTTGAGTACAAGCTGCAGCTCACGGAGCTCAAAAGGGGCATAGAGAAAAGGGTCGATCACTGAGGGCAACGTCCATTGCATGGAGGGTGCTTCATGTGTATCCGACAACAGCATCTTAAAATGATTATACAGATCTCCTAGCGTCAAACTACCAGTCACACTGCGAGGACAGTTTTTTAACGAGTTAGCAACCCGCCACCAGTCTTTTGAGTTTCTTACTGTATTTAATTAGTCAATTTCCTTGCATCTATATTCCAATTTTTTCTTGAAGCACAGCTTAGAATAGCTAGAACGAAGTGCAACATAAGATACGCGAGCTTCTTCAGAACCAATAGTTCTAAGTTCATCTAAATGTTTCAACAACTCTTTGTACGCCTTAAAACATTGGCTTTCAAACCACGCATTTTCCGAAATATATTTAGGTTTCCTGCAAAAAACCGCAGCAGCAGATTTTACTTTATTTTCCAACGTTGTTACCATCACATCAGTTAATTCATCAGTATTTGCAAAGTCACACACGGGCATTGAGCTAATACGGTCAGCATATCTTTGCATATACTTCGGTTTCCGCGCTAATTTCGCGGGGCATATGCTTAGAGGGTATTACCGTCCTTCACTGAAACCACGAATTCGATGCAAAGCGGCATATGATCCGAGAATTCTTTCTTATCCACTGAGAAGTTTTTAACTGCCGGAAGAAGATCGAAAGAACATATGGCATAATCAATAACCGAACTTCCTACAACACCACAAAACGTAAATTTACCAGACCTATCACCAGATATCCTACCATTTAAAATACCTCCGCCAACATCTTCGGCTAGGCTCAATACTTTTTTACCCTTTGCATCAGTTACTACGTCTTTTGAATTTCTGTTTTCTGAAATACCAGGCAGTCCAGACACTAGATTACTATCAATCTCTTGAGATTTGCCTACGCGTGCATTTAAATCTCCAAGAACAAAGAAGGAGTCTGGTTTCTGGGTAGCTAAAATATTTTCCAAATGTTTAAAATCTTCATACGACTTGTTACAATTTAGATACTGAGGGATAAACCAAGTATTAGCATGTAGGTTGACCGAAAGTACAACACGATCAGAGACGCTACGAAATTGTATATTATAAACCTTGTCCAAGCTTCTTTTAAACACAAATAGACACCCACCGCTAGCTCGACCAGCTTTATGTGTCTTAACAGCATCTACCCAATGTAGGACGTAATCTTTAAAAAGGTGAGAAAATTTTGATCTGTCATCCGAGATTACATGTGTTTCAAACAAAAAGAAAACGTCAAAAGTATAAATATACATAAAAAAGTTATTAAACATAAGTTTACTGCATATATTAGCTACACTATACGATAACATTTTAAGCCCTGATTCCCTAACACCTCCACCCATGTCTGCAAACTCGTGACTATCCACCACTAGTTTTTTGCAGCAATCTTCTTCAAAACACCATCATACGTCAAGTCAATCTTGCTTAGATTATTGCCATAAACGCTACGAAGCAACACCTCCGCTGCCTCCCCATCGCACATTAATATCTTGCTGGCGTTAAACGCCATTCATCGCTGGTTGACGCACATAGAGTCGTTTCTAACCCTGATTTTATGCGAGCGATCTAGCTTTAAAAGATCATTTCTAATGTGCAGCAGTATTTTCTTTTGCTGCTGTTTTTCTGCGTTAAGATCTTTCTCAATGTATATCGAGGACCCAGTCAGTTTTTTGGCATTTTTCAATACCTCGCTAGCCATCTCTACAGAGTCAAATTCCGCAATCACCCCCCATTTTATTGTTGTCTACGTACAGCTTACGAATCTCCCGAACTTGCACATTGTTTAGGTTCAGCCTATTGGAGCATAATGCTTGAACCGCTGATTTAGGCGAAGCCTCCTTAGGCATATTTCTGACTATAACGTTTTTTCGTTTTCTTTCAGTTATCAGCCGATTTAACTCGGCCCTATCCTGCTCTCGTTCGAGTCTAATCTTGGCCAACTCAGCTTTAAGCTCTGCGTTTTCCGATTTTAAATTTTCAATTTTCCATCAAGTTTCTTGTTGACGTTACTCTCAATATCTTTAATTGCAGACATAATGTCGTGCAGTGATATGTCTGGGGAAGTATCACCAACCTTACGTTTGGCCGCTTGCGATGTCGGTGTACGCTGCATTTTCTTACTAAACGACCTTGAGCTTGTTAAAAAATTTAAATTTTAGCCTAGGGTGATTGCGCTGTGTAGTTAGTGAAAACGCCTCACTTTGTATCGCATAAATAACTTGTGGCAACACTGCTTGCTAAACTGTCTGCAATGCAGACCCGTGACGTTTACCAAATGACACTTTATTTATTTATTTTGCTTTGTGTTGATTTTTCTGGAATGTTTTATTTTACTATTTTTTACCTTTTGTGCGCAACTCGCTGCTTATTGAGTGGATTTGTTTAACTATATTTTGCGCGCCAAAAATGTGGTACTCTATACTACTTTCAAAGTGAATATTTTATTCGAGTATTATCACAAAACAACCCGCAACTCGACCAAGACAACAGCACTCCAACAACGGAAAAACACTGATGATGCAGCAGGCGGCACTTCGGAGCGCAACTCCGGTCCGAAACAACAATTTAAAAGCAAAACAACGCGAGCACAAGCAAACACGTCCACACAGACCAGACGATCGAATTATTATGAATGCGTTTGTACAATATGGGTATCAAACGAAAGGTGTTAATGAGTATTTTAAAAGGGCGTGGGGCTTAGTTCTATAGGTGGACGCGTTTTCGAGATATCGCCATAAAGGTGGACCAGGGGTGACTCTAGAATGCGTTTGTACGATATGGGTATCAAATTAAAGGTATTAATGAGGGTTTTAAAAGGGAGTGGTGGTAGTTCTATAGGTGGTCGCCTTTTCGAGATATCGCCATAAAGGTGGAACAGGGTTGACTCTAGAATGTGTTTGTCCGATATGGGTATCAAACGAAAGGTGTTAATGAGTATTTTAAAAGGGCGTGGGGCTTAGTTCTATAGGTGGACGCCTTTTCGAGATATCGCCATAAAGGTGGACCAGGGGTGACTCTAGAATGTGTTTGTACGATATGGGTATCAAATTAAAGTTATTAATGAGGGTTTTAAAAGGGAGTGGTGGTAGTTGTATAGGTGGTCGCCTTTTCGAGATATCGGCATAAAGGTGGACAAGGGGTGACTCTAGAATGCGTTTGTACAGTATGGGTATCAAACGAAAGGTGTTAATGAGTATTTTAAAAGAGAGTGGTCCTTAGTTCTATAGGTGGACGCCTTTTCGAGATAACGCCATAAAGGTGGACCATGGGTGACTCTAGAATGTGCTTGTACGATATGGGTATCAAATTAAAGGTATTAATGAGGGTTTTAAAAGGGAGTGGTGGTAGTTGTATAGGTGGTCGCCTTTTCGAGATATCGGCATAAAGGTGGACAAGGGGTGACTCTAGAATTTGTTTGTACGATATGGGTATCTAATGAAAGGTGATAATGTGTATTTTAAAAGGGGGTGATCCTTAGTTCCATAGGTGGACGCCGTTTCGGGATATCGCCATAAAGGTGGACCAGGGTTGACTCTAGAATTTGTTTGTACGGTATGGGTATCAAATGAAAGGGGTAATGAGCATTTCAAAACGGAGTGGGCCTTAGTTCTATAGGTGGACGCCTTTTCGTGATATCGCCATAAAGGTGGACCAGGTGTGACTCTAGACTTTGTTTGTACGATATGGGTATCAAATGAAAGGTTTTAATGAGTATTTTAAAAGGGAGTGGGCCTTAGTTCTATAGGTGGACGCCTTTTCGAGATATCGTCATAAAGGTGGACCATGGGTGACTCTAGAATGTGTTTGTACGATATGGGTATCAAATTAAAGGTACTAATGAGGGCTTCAAAAGGGAGTGGTGGTAGTTGTATAGGTGGTCGCCTTTTCGAGATATCGCCATAAAGGTGGACCAGGGGTGACTCTAGAATATGTTTGTACGATATGGGTATCAAATGAAAGGTGTTAATGAGTATTTTAAAAGGGCGTGGGGCTTAGTTTTATAGGTGGACGCCTTTTCGATATATCGCCATAAAGGTAAAGACCAGAGATGACTCTAGAATATGTTTGTACGATATGGGTATCAAATTAAAGGTATTAATGAGGCTTTTAAAAGGGAGTGGTGGTAGTTGTATATGTGAAGGCGTTTTCCAGATATTGATCAAAATGGGGACCAGGATGACCCAGAACATCATCTGTTGGATACCGCTAATTTATTTATATATGTAATACCACGAACATTATTCCTGCCAAGATTTCAAGTGTTTTTTATTTCGCCCTGCACAACTTCTGCATTTCATTCTACTTAATATGGTAGGTGTCACACCCATTTTACAAAGTTTTTTCCTAAAGTTATATTTTGCGTCAATAAACCACCAATCCAAATACCATGTTTCATCCCTTTTTTCGTATTTGGTATAGAATTATGGCATTTTTTTCGTTTTTGGAAATTTTCGATATCGAAAAAGTGAGCGTGGTCATAGTCGGATTTCGGCCATTTTTTATACCAATACAAAGTGAGTTCAGATAAGTACGTGAACTGAGTTTAGTAAAGATATATCGATTGTTGCTCAAGTTATCGTGTTAGCGGCCGAGCGGAAGGACAGATGGCCGACTGTGTATAAAAACTGGGAGTGGCTTCAGCCGATTTCGCCCTTTTTCACAGGAATAAGTTATCGTCCCAGAAACTACGCCGCTACCAAATTTTACAAGGATTGGTAAATTTTTGTTCGACTTATGGCATTAAAAGTATCATAAACAAATTAAATGAAAAAGGGCGGAGCCACGCCCATTTTGAAATTTTCTTTTATTTTTGCATTTTGTTACACCATATCATTACTGGAGTTGAATGTTGACATAATTTACTAATATACTGTAAAGATATTAAATTTTTTGTTAAATTTTGACTTTAAATTTTTTTTTTTTAAGTGGGCGTTCTCCGATTTTGATATATTTTATACATGTATGCTTAATAAATAGGAGTAACGTTCCTGCCAAATTTCGTAATGATATCTTCAACGACTGCCAAATTACAGCTTGCAAAATTTTAAATTACCTTCTTTTAAAAGTGGGCGGTGCCACGCCCACTGATTTTCTATTCTGCGTCATAAGTTCATATCCGTCTTTGGTAATGAATTATCGCACTTTTTCGGTTTTTCGAAATTTTCGATATCGAAAGAGTGGGCATGGTTATAGTCCGATATTGTTCATTTTAAATGGCGATCTGAGATGAGTGCTCAGGAATCTACATACCAAATTTCATCAAGATACCTCAAAATTTACTCAAGTTATCGTGTTAACGAACGGACGGACATGGCTCAATTAAATTTTTTTTCGATCCTGATGATTTTGATATATGGAAGTCTATACCTATCTCGATTCCTTTATACCTGTACAACCAACCGTTATCCCAATAAAGTTAAAATACTCTGTGAGCTCTGCTCAACTGAGAATAAAAATCTGTTTTAGATATTGAAGATAAAACATACCGAATTTTAATTACGAATAATTTGCAGCAAATCCATGGCCATTGACGCTCATAATTTAAAAAGCATGTGTGCTGAACTACCGGTTTCGCAGAGTCCTTGAATGATCCCGGAAGGGTTCCAAAATAGTCCTGAAATGATCCCGAAAGGATTCCGGAAAAAATTACAGCTAGTAGATCTTTCTAGGATATTGGCTATACGTGTGCCAAATTTCACCCAAATCCGCCCAGCCGTTCTTGCGTTATTGAGTCACAAAACCAAACGTGTGGACATCCAATCATCCAAATATCTAAAAATCCAAACTTTCGCATTTATAATATTAGCCTTTGCCCGCGGCCTCGTCCGCAAGGAGAAAATAAAATATATGGGCTATTCACGTTATCCTGCTTATCAAGTTATCTGTTTAAAAATTATTTTTGTCAATGTATTTGATTTTTGTAAGTGAGTAAAAAAAAAATAACTAAATGAGCTGATAAACTGAAAGGCACGCTTACGTGAATAGTACAATACAGTTTTTTTTTTTTAATTAAAAGATTATTATACGTTTTATTTTTAAGTTAAATTAATTGATAAGACAGGGGTGAAGGAATTACTACTCATAGAACAAATGAGTCAAACTACAATTAACTAAAACAAAAGAGAATTTTTTAGGTGCAAATAATGTAGCTTTTTCGGGTATTCAGTTTGTTAAAATATTGCAAAAATTGTAATTATAGTTATAACAGTTCGTTACAGGATTCATTTAAAAAAATTAAAAATAGAACGAAAAAGCTGTCAGATATTAAAGATAAAACATACCGGATTTTAATTACGAATAATATGCAGCAAATCCATGGGCATAAAAGTGTATAATTTAAAATCGCATGTCTGCTGAACTACCGGTTTCGCAGAGTCCTTAAATGATCCCGGAAGGGTCCCAAAATCGACCCGAAATGATCTCGACAGCATTCGGGACAAATCCCGAAAACAATCCAAAAATGATCCCCAAATGATCCCGAAATAGTCCCGAAATTTTCTTGATGGAGTACCGAAATCCATACAGTATTAATCCCGAAAAAGTCCCGAAATTACACTGATGGGGTTCAGAAAACCACACAGTAATGATCCCGGAAGGGTCCCGAAATAGTCCCGAAAAATTCCCGAAATGAGGCCGACGGGATCCAGACTGATCTCGAAAACCATCCAGAAATGATACCGGAAGGGTCCTCAAATGGTCCCGAAATAGTCTCAAAAAAATCCTGAAATGATTGAGACGGGATCACGGACGGATCCTGAAATGATTTCAGAAGGGTCCCCAAATTATCTTGAAATAGCCCAGAAAAAGTCACAAAATAACCCCGTCGAGATACCGGAAGGAATCCGGAAACCATCCAGAAATGATCCCGAAATGATCCCCAAATTATCCCGAAATAATCCCTAACAGATCCCAGAAACCATCCAGATATGATCCTTAAAGAGTCCCCAAACGATCACGAAATGACCCTGACGGGATCCCAGATTGATCCCGAAACCCATCCAAAACTGGTGCTGGCAGGCTCCCCAAATGAACCCGAAATAGTCCAGAAAAAGTTACGAAATGACGCCGGCGGGATTCCGTAAACCGTCCAGAAAGGATCCCTGAAGGGTCCCCATATACTCCCGAAAAAGTCCCGAAATAACACTGACGGGATCCTGCACGGATCCCGAAAACCATCCAAAAATGATGCCAGAAGAACCCCAAATGGTCCCAAAAAGTGCAGAAATAACCCTGACGGAATCCCGAAAACCATCCAAAAAATGACACCGGAAAGATCCCAAAATTACCCCGGAATAGTCCCGAAAAGGTCCCGAAATAACCCCGGCGGGATCCCGGACGGATCCCTAAAACTATCCAGAATTGATCCCGTGAGGGTCCCAAAATGATCCTGAAACAGTCGCGAAATGACCCGACGGGTACCCGGACGGAACCTGAAATCCATCCAAAAATGATCCCGGATGGATCCCCAATTGATCACGGAATACTTCCGAAAAAGTCCCGAAATAAGCCTGACGAAATCTCGGACGGGTCACGAAAATCACCCAGAAATGATGCCGGAAGGGTAAAAAAATCATTCCGAAATAGTCCAGAAAAAGTCCCGAATTACCCGAACGGGACCCCGAAAACAATCTAGAAATTATCCCGGAAGAATCCACAAATTATTCCGAAATAGTCCCGAAATGAACCTGACGGGATCCCGAAAGTGATCCAGAAATGATACCGGAAGGATCCCCAAACGATCCCGGAATAGTCCCGAAATAACTCCGAAGGGAATCATTCAGAAATTATCCCGGAAAATTCCCTAAATGATCCCGAAATAGTCCCGAAATAATCCCGACGGGATGTCGGCCGGATCCCGAAAACCAACCAAAACAGAAATGATCCGGTAAAAGTTCCGTATTGACCTTGACATAGTCCAGAAAAAGTCCCGAAATTTCCCCGACTGAATGCCGGACGGATAGCGAAAACTACTCATAAATGATCCCGAAAGGGTCCCAAAATGACACCGAAATAGTCCCGGTATGACCTCGACGTGATCCCGAAAACCATCCAGAATTGATCTCTGAATAGTCCGAAAATGATCCCGAAATAGTCCCGAAATGACCCCGACGGGATCCCGGACGGATCCCGAAAACCATCCAGAAATTATTCCGGAAGGGTCTCGATATGACCCTGACAGGATTACAAATAATGTGAAGCTAATTATAAAAGCATGTTAATAAGGCAGCAGGCGCGTTGAAGCGAATAAAGAGTTACAAACAGACATACAGGGAAAGCTAATAAAAGCGTGCTAATAAAAACAATTGAAGGAGGGAGGTTGGCGGGAGGAGACGGAGAGCGCCACCGATCGTTTTTCCAGATACCAAAAATTATTGATTTAGGAGAAAATTTATATTGAGTTATAACAATTTATAGATTTTGCACCAGAGGAAGAGAAGGAGAAGGGCGGGGGGTTAGGAGACGGAGCGTGTCATTGTATAGTATAAACGCAAAGACTTTGTTTATTGTTTGATGTCATATTCATATCCATATTCATATTTATTGAGTCAATGGCAGAAACCTTACTGACTAGATTTACAAATTAGCATTAGATTTGCAAATTAGCTTAAAACTAAATAACTAAAATTAATTCAAGGATGAGATAAATTTTCTCGATAGTAAGACTCAATACGTAGCTTAAACAAACGCCTGGGCATTACAAAGTCAAGATTTAGCCTTCTAGATATTTTATTAAGCTCTTCGAGGCCTCTTATGAGAAGGGCAAAGCTAAGGTAATTGGTTCTCAGAACTTCACTGTAGAATACATTATGAGAGCGTAGAGATCTACTAGGAACAAGAAAACTTAACTGCCCCAACAGAGCTAGGCAATAAATAGTACCAGAGATAATATCGTAGATAAATATTAAATGTTGTACTGAACGTCTGACATGCAGTGGCATAACGTTTATAAGCATTCACCTGTTTATATACGAGGTAGGGATTAACAAAATGAAGGGGTAGGATGGCAAATCTAGTGAATTTACTTTGAACCCTTTCAATTCTAGCGGAGTATGTGCTGTAAATGGGATTCCATATGATAGAGGCGTACTCTAATTTAGATCGCACTAAAGAATTATACAATATACTCCTAGTGTATGTGTCCTTAAAATCCTTCGCATAACGCCGTACCAAGGCTATGTTAGCATAAGCTTTTAGTATAAGATAGTTAACATGGTTAACGAAAGTGAGCGAAGAGTTGAAAATGACACCAATATCAAGGGCTGTGTAGCGCAACCTTTCAGGTTGCCAGCGCAATATATAGCTTCTCCAAACCTAATTGTCAACCTCACCTATCCTCGGCGAATCCTGTTTCACTAACAGACGAGGCTCTGGCGACCCCAAGCTTCTCATGGAACTTGGGGGTAGGGAGGGAGGGAGCCTGAAGGTTTAATGTGGCCACATAAATCGTTCTCGAGATGGTCGGGCTAGCACCTTAATGGTGCTACGAAACCGGAGAGTACCGGATTTGTATCCGGCAAAGGACCATCACATCGATAACACTCCCCAAAGCCTTCGGGTAGCAACCTTATCGCTACAACAACAACGACAACACCAAGATCACGAAATTCTTTGACCGAGGCAAGATATGTATTAGCGATATAGTATGTTGACGAAAACCCACTCGTAGATCTAGAAAACGTGATATGCCAACATTTACTACTGTTAATTCTCAGATGATTATTAAGAGCCCACACATTAAGAGCATCCAAATCTCTCTGTAGGAGCAATGCATCAGATACAGACGTGATACGCCTAAACAGTTTTAAATCATCAGCATAAAGTAAATAATTTGAATGCTTTAAATATAAGCCGACGTCATTAATGAAAATAACAAATAAGATTGGACCGAGAATACTACCTTGTGGCACCCCAGAGATTGTCAAGAACTCGATCCTATATATATTCTCGACTTCAACAAATAAAATTCTGTTTGTCAGGTATGACTTTAACCATGATAGAAAGGTTAAATGGAAACCAATGTATTCAAGTTTCCGAAGAGTATTTTGTGGGACACTGTATCAAACGCCTTAGAGAAATCTGTATATATAGTATCAACTTGATACCCATCCTTAAAAGCTGAAACACAGTATTGAGAAAAAATAGCTTGGTTTGTCACTGTTGAACAACACGCAACAAACCCATGCTGACATGGATCGATTATTCCTTTAATAGCAAAAGCCAACTTCTCCTTTACTATTTTCTCAAACAGTTTTGAACAGGTTGCTAGTTTAGAGATTGGCCTGAAGGTTGCTACCTCGCTTTTATTTCCAGACTTAAAGATTGGAGTAATAGAAGCCAATTTCAATGATCAATGAAAACGCCAGTGGACAATGGCACATTAAAGATATGGCACAACGGCACGCATAGCGAACTACTACATTTTTTAACCAAAAAAGAAGACAGCCCATCAATATCTTCGAGATGCCAATAATAATATTTGATTCCGATACCAATAATGAGTCAAAGTCCAAGAAATTAGCTGTATCACAACAAACCCTAACATCAGACATTTTAGAGTCAACAACAAAATTAGATTTGAAAAAATCAGCAAAAATATTCACTGTTTCCGTTAAACTGTTTGAACTAATGCCATTGAAATTGACAGAAGTTGGAATATTGGAAGAATCTTTTTTTGTACGGACAAAGTTCCAAAAGGCCTTGGGATTTTGGTTTAACTCTTCTTCGAAACGGGATATGTATTTATTTTGTAAAAACTTATCAAGTATATTGAACTGTTTCATGTATAATAAGTATCGATCTCTGAAAAAAAAGTCATTGGTTGCTTTATACATCTTAAAATATTTATTTCTAAAATTTTTAAGCTTTTTTAACCTGGTATTGTACTAGGGTAATTTATGTATTTTACTTCGAAGAGGGGAGAGATTTCTACTAAATATGTCGGATAACTGCAACAGAAAAATTTCAAAGCATTCAGAGGCATTTTCAGCACAGAAAACAGACTTCCAGTCAATTTCAGCAATACTCGAATTGAGTGCATCAAAATGTACATCTGTGAAATTGTAAGAGGGAATATTTTGAGTCGTATTGTTGTTAGGTACAAATTCAATGAATTCTAATAATAAATACAAGGGTATGTGATGCATGTCTGATTTGCAGATAGGAAATTGACACTCAGAGTGAGAAATTAAATTTTCATTGACAAAAATAAGATCCAGTATGTTATTTAGCTGGTTCACAAATGAATTAATCTGAACAAAGTTGGCACTAAAAAGAGTATCTAAAAATTATATTTCATGTGGATGATTCGTATGTGTTAATAGATTGTTATTTAACAGTTTTGACCAAACAACCCTGTTCAGATTAAAATCACCCAAAACGCAAAAGTTACTTACTTGCTTACTTAATTGGCGCTTAACCGCTTAAACGGTTATGGCCGTCCAACAAGGCGAGTCAGTCGCTCCTTCTCTCTGCCAACCGGCGCCAATTGGTCATACCAAGGGAGTTTAAACCGTTTTCCACCTGGTCCTTCCAACGGAGCGGGGGCCGCCCTCTACATCTGCTTCCATAGGAGGGTTCCGATAGAAATACTTTCTTGGCCGGAGCATCATCTTTCATTCGCATAACATTACCTAGCCAGCGCATCCGCTGCGTTTAAATTCGCTGGACTATGTTGATGTCTGCATATAGCTCGTACAGCTCATCGTTAAATCTTCTTCGGTACTCGCCATCGCCAACGCGTAGAGGTCTATAAATCTTTCGAAAAACTTTTCTCTCGAACACACCCAGAGCCGCTTCATCTGCTTTTGTCATGGTCCATGCTTCTGCCCCATATAGCAGGAAGAGTACGATAAGTGACTTTTAGAGTATGATTTTCGTTTGCCGAGAGAGAACGTTACTTTTCAATTGCCTACCTAGTCCAAAGTAGCATTTATTGGAAAGAGTGATTCTTTGCTGGATTTCGGAGCTGATGTTGTTGCTAGTGTTGATCCTAGTTCCCAAATAAACGAAGTATTTTGCTATTTCGAAATTATGGCTGCCAACAGTAGCGTGGTTGCCAAGGCGCATATGCGCTGACTCTTTGCTCGATGACAGCAGGTACTTCGTTTTGTCCTCATTCGCCATCAAACGCATCTTTACCACTTCTTTTTCCAGTTTGGAGTAAGCAGAACTAACGGCGCGGGTGTTTAGGCCAGTAATTGCACGCTTTTATAGAATATTATTCCAGAGCGGTTAAGCTCTGCAGCTAGTATAATTTTCTCCAGCATCAAATTAAAGAAATCGCACGATAGGGGGTCACCCTGTCTGAAAGCTCGTTTAGTTTCGAATGACTAGGAAAGTTCTTTCCCAATTCTGACTGAGACGATGGTGTTGCTCAACGGTTTTAGCACAGCCGTATAAGTTTTGCAGGGTACTCAAATTCAGACATAGCGGCATATAGGCAGCTCTTTTCGTGCTGTCGAAGGCGGCTTTAAAATCGACGAAGAGGTGATGTGTGTCGATTTTTTTTCGCGGGTTTTTTCCAAGATTTGGCGCATTGTGAAAATCTGGTCGTCGGTAGATTTACCAGGTCTGAAGCCGCACTGATAAGGTCCAATCATTTGATTCACGATGGGCTTCAATCTTTCGCACAATACATTTGACAGGACCTTATATGCGATATTAAGAAGTCTGATTCCGCGATAGTTGGTGCAGTTTGCAGTATCCGCTTCTTGTGGACTGGGCAAAGAACATTTAGATTCCAATCGTCGGGCACTCGCTCGTCCGCCAATATTTTGCGAAGAAGCTGATGCATGCACCCTACCAACTCCTCGCCGCCGTATTTGAATAGCTCCGCAGGCAATCCATCAGCGCCCACGGCCTTGTTGTTTTTCAAAATTATTATTCCAATTCTGACTTCGTCATAATCAGATGGTAGGACATTTATTCCATCGTCATCGATTGCGTGATCGGGTTCGTCATCTCTGTGCGGTAAATCGTTGTCTCCATTTAGGAAGCAGAGAAATGTTCCCTCCATAATCTAAGTACTCTCTAGACATCAGTTACAAGGTCGCCGTTTTCTTTCCTCCAGGAGTTTGCCCCGGTCTTAAAACCATCCGTCTGTCGCCGAATTTTTTGGTAACAATTTCGGGAGTTATTCCTGGGGGCTACCAGCTCAAGCTCCTCGCACTCACGCCTTTCTGCCTCTGATTTTTTCTCCGCAAAAGTGACTATATAGGGTTTTTTCGTAAACTTCAAAAATGTTATTCACATACGCGCAATACAATGCCTCATTGCTAGAAGGCGGAATATTCGAAACACAAATAAACAGCTTTCCAAACAGCCCACAAATTGAGACATACCGAGTCAATAGCGAGTCAGTATTGGGGAGCTGAACGAAAGAGGAAAGGAGGGAACGTCTTACGGCAATTAGTACCCCGCCACCTCTTTGACATCCCGTTTTGATTGGATCTCTATCCTTATGATAGGTATGAAACAAAGAAATAAAAAAAAAAGTCTGCGTCAAAGAAATCATTGTTGAGCCAGGTCTCAACTATGACATATACATCACATTCACAGCGTGAGGTGGCTAAGAAAATATCCTCAGCTTTAGTTCTCATCCCCAAGATATTTTGGTAGTAAATATTTATATTATTAAAAATTTAATTTTCCGGATTATTTACAAGGGGTTGAGCGTTTGGCCTTTGCCCTTTTGAAAAAAACGAAACGGCTTTACTCTAACATCAGTTGGCCATATAGAAGTGTCTAGTAATTTACTATAGATTGAAGTTGGAACCCCAAGTTTAAAATTGCATCTTACTAAGGAGCTAGAAAACAAACAAATTATTATTTTAATGAGCGAAGTTACATTAGTATTTATACAAAATTATTCTAGTTAATTCGCAGAAGCTACCTACATTACATATTTGGATTAATACATACTTACATACTAAGTGTACAAAATATAATTAGGCGCTTTGCCAGCGAACTACGTAGATACATATATTCAGATCAGTGGGAAGCGTAAGATCAGCATAAATAAAATTAGTTGTGGGAAATGCATAATAAGCAGAAACGGAATAGGGTATGGAAAATGCAATTTTAAATGTAAACAAGTCGTGGGAATAAATTGTGTGCAGGCAAGGTTTGTGGTGAGCAATTAGTCAGCTTTAAATTGAAATAGAGGAAGCCTCAAGTTACGAGACGTAGACCGTTGTAGCGCGTGTCGGAATATGTACGCACAAATGAATGAATATGTATGTAAGAGTCAACGCATTTCAAGACATACCAAAACGAGTCAAAATATATGTTTGTACAAATGAATGAATGAGTAAATGAATGAATGCTACAATTGCGCACTTTGTAACCCCTCGACTTATTTGACCTATTGAGTTTCTAATATTGGTGAAGGCCAGTAAACGTTAAGTTATATGTGTAAAAATTATTAAAAAGTAATTGTTGTCGTGGGACTCCCCCTTTCCATTTTCAAAAAAAATTTCGCCAGTAGACTATTGTCTATCCGTGTCCCAAATTTCATCAAAATCCGTGTTGTCGTTCTGGCGTGATTCAGTCACAAAAACGAAAAAATACAATAATTTAATTATAACTGCCCTTAGGGGCGGCGACCTCTCCCTTTTCAAAATATTATAGCTGGTAGATCCTTCTAGACTATTGGCTATATGTGTGCCAAATTTCATCCAAATCCATACAGGCGTTCTTGCGTGATTGAGTCACAAAAACAAACGTCTGGACATTCAAACATCCAAACATCCAAACTTTCGCATTTATAATATTACTAGCCTTTACCCGCGGCCCCGTCCGCAAGGACAAAATAAAATATATGAGCTATTAACGGTAGCCTGCTTATCAAGTTATCTGTTTAAAATTTATTTTTGTCTATTGTATTTTATTTTTGAGTAAAAAAAATAACTAAATGAGCTGATAACCTGAAAGGTACGCTTACGTGAATAGTACAATACAGTTTTTTCGGATTAAAAAAATACATTTTGTTTTTAAGTTAAATTAATTGATATGACAAGGGTGAAGGAATTACTGTTCATAGAACAAAGGAGTGAGAATTTTTTAGAAGAAAATAGTGTTGTTTTTTCGGGTATTTAAAAAAATAAATAAATATAAGGCGCGATAACCTCCGAAGATATTTTAGGCCGAGTTTCTCTTCCAATTTGCTTCGTACTTTTAATTTTTCCTACAAATTGGCAGAGCGGGACCCCCATGTTTTATGCCGGCTCTGAACGGCATCCGCAAGGCAGTTGAGTTTTCACTGAGAGATTGTCATTGCAGAAGTATACTCGGAGTGCTTGCAAAACACTGCCAAGGGTCGACCCCGCTTAGAAAAATTTTCTTCTTATTGGAATATCTTGTTTCTAAAATTTTGATGTTGCTTTTCCTGGGGCGTAAGCCCAGGATCTTCGGTGTGGTAGGCGGAGCAAGCTACCATCACACCACGGTGGCCGCCAGTGTGTTTATTACAAAAGTGTAGTTATGGTTATAAAAGTTCGTTACAGGATTCATTTAAAAAACTCAAAAAGAGAACAAAAAGCTGTGTTAGATATTAAAGATGACACATACCGAAAAGTCCCGAAATGATACTGACGGGATCCCGAAAACCATCCAGCAATGATGCCGAAAGGGTGTCTAAATGATTCCCACAGAGTCCCGAAATGACCCAGACCGGATCCCGGATAGATCCCGGAAGCCATCCAGAAATGATTCTGGAAAGCCCCCAAATGATCCTGAAAAAGTCCCGAAATGGCCCTCACGGGATGCCGAAAACCATACAGAAATGATGCCTGAAGGATCCCCAAATGATCCCGAAATAGTCCCGAAATTACCCCGACGGGTCCCGAAATTGCCCCGACGGTATCCCGTGCGGATCCCGGAAACCATCCAGAAATGATTCTGGAAAGGCCCCCAAATGATCCTGAAAAAGTCTCGAAAGGACCCTGACGGGATCCCGAAAACCATCCAGAAATGATACGCGAAGGGTCGTCAAATGATCCCGAAAAAGGCCCGAAATGACCGATACGGTATCCCGGACGGATCCCAAAAATAATCAAGAATTGATTTCTGAAGGGTCCGCAAATGATCCCGAAGTAGTCCAGAAAATGTCCCGAAATTATTCAGAAAGGATCCCGGAAACCATCCAGAAATGAATTTGGAAAGGCCCCCAAATGATCTGGAAAAAGTCACGAAACGACCCTGACGGAATCCCGAAAACTAACCAGAAATGATACCTGAAGGGTACGCAAATGATCCCGAAATAGCCCAGAAAATCTCCTGAAATTACCCAGACAGGATCCCGGACGGATCCCGAAAACCATCCACAAATTATCCCGGAGAGGTCCCAAAATTATCCCAAAAAAGGCCCGAAATCACCGATACGGTATCCCGGACGGATCCCAAAAACCATCAACAATTGGTCTCTGAAATAGTCCAGAAAAGGTTCCGAAATTACCCAGACAGGATCCCGGACGGGTCACGAAAACCATCCAGAAATGATGCCGAAAGGGTCTCAAAATGGTCCCGAAATAATTTCGAAATGAACCGGACGGGATCCCGAAAACTATCCAGAAATGGTTCCGGAACGGTCCCAAAGTGATCCCGGACGGATTCCGAGAACCATCTAGAAATGATGCCAGAGGAGTCCCCAAATAGTCCCGAAATTACCCAGACAGTATATCGGACGAATCCCGAAAACCACCCAGAAATTATGCCAGAGGTGCCCCAAAATGATTCCGAAAACGCCCCGAAATGAACCTGACGGGATCCCGAAAACTATCCAGAAATGGTTCCGGAAGGGTCCCAAAGTGACCCCAGACGGATCCCGAGAACCATCTAGAAATGATGCCAGAGGAGTCCCCAAATGGTCCCGAAAAAGTCTCGAAATTAGCCAGACAGGATATCGGACGAATTCCGAAAACCATCCAGAAATTATGCCAGGCGTGTCCTCAAATGATCCTGAAATAGTCCCGAAAAAGGTAGGCGGGGGCGGAGGGTGTCACTGCTCACTTTTTAAGTCCTCGACTTATTTGACCCACTGAGTTTGTAATATTGGTGAAGGTCAGTATACATTTAGTTATAATGTGTAAAAGTGATTAAAAAGTAATTGTTCAAGGGGTCGTCGACCCAGCCGCCCTTTTCATTTTCAAAAGATTTTTCGCCAGTAGGTTATTGTCTATCTGTGTCCCAAGTTTCATCAAAATCCGTGTAGCCGTTCTGGCGTGATTCAGTCATAAAGACGAAAAAATATAATTATACTCAGCTGAGCAGAGCTCACAGGGTATATTAACTTTGTTCGCATAACTGTAATCCGTAACGGCATAAACTAATCGAATAGATATAGACTTCTATATATCAAAATGATCTGGGTGAAAAAAGAAATAAATTTAGCCATGTCCGTCCGTCTGTCCGTTCGTCCGTCTTTAAATACGATAACTTGAGTAAATTTTGAGGTATCTTGACGAAATTTGGTATATAGGTTCCTGGGCGCTCATCTCAGATCGCTATTTAAAATGAACGAAATCGGACTACAACCACGCCCACTTTTTCGATATCGAAAATTTCGAAAAACCGAAAATGGGCGTAACTCCGCCCTTTTTTATTTAATTCGCTTAGAATACTTTTAATGCCATAAGTCGAACAAAAATATACCAATCCTTGTGAAATTTAGTAGGGAAATAGATTCTGTGACGATAACTGTTTTCTGTGAAAATGGGCGAAATCGGTTGAAGCCACGCCCGGTTTTTATACACAGTCGACCGTCTGTCCTTCCGCTCGGCCGTTAACACGATAACTTGCGCAAAAAACGATATATCTTAACTAAACTTAGTTCACGTGCTTATCTGAAGTCACTTTATCTTGGTATAAAATATGGCCGAAATCCGACTATGACCACGCCCACTTTTCCGATATCGAAAATTACGAAAAACAAAAAAAAAACCATAATTCTGATTAGTTTATTGACGCAAAGTATAACTTTAGAAAAAACTTTGTAAAATGGGTGTGACACCTACCATATTAAGTACAAGAAAATGAAAAAGTTCTGCAGGGCGAATCAAAAGCCCTTGGAATCTTGGCAGGAATACTGTTCGTGGTATGACATATATAACATATATAAATAAATTAGCGGTACCCCAGAAGATGTTCTGGGTCAGCCTGGTCCACATTTTGGTCGATATCTCGAAAACGCCTTCACATATACAACTAAGGGCTACTCCCTTTTTAAACCCTCATTACTATTTTTAGTGTGATACCCATATCGTACAAACACATTCTAGAGTCACCCTGGTCCACCCTCATTGCGATATCTCAAAAAGGCGTCCACCTATAGAACTAAGGTCCACTACGTTTTAAATAATCATTAACACCTTTCTTTTGATACACATGTCATACAAACACATTCCAGGGTTACCGTAGGTTCATTTTGCTAAATGGTGATTTTCCCTTATTTTGTCTCCAAAGCTCTCAGCTGAGTATGTAATTTTCGGTTACACCCGAACTTAGCCTTCCTTACTTGTTAAATTATAACTGTTCTTATGGGGCGGGAACTTCAACCCTTGTCAATAAGATATAGCTAATAGATCCTTCTAGACTATTGGCTTTATGTGTGCCAAATTTCATCCAAATCCGCCCAGCCGTTCTTGCGTGATTGAGTCACAAAGGCAAACGTCTGGACATCCTAACATACAAACACCCAAACATCTAAACATCCCAACATCCAAACTTTCCCATTTATAATATTACTAGCCTTTACCCGCGGCCCCGTTAGCAAGGAGAAAATTAAATATATGGGACTGCTTATCAAGTTATCTCTTTAAAATTTTTTTTTTGTCTAATGTCTTTTATTTTTGTAACAGTGTAAAAAAAAGAACTAAATGAGATGCTAACCTGATCCCGAAATTAGCCACGAAATGACCATGACGGGATCCCTAAAACCATCCAGAAATGATCGGGGAAGGATCCCCAAATGATCCCGAAATAGTCCCGAAATGACCCTGACGGGTCCCGAAATTACCCCGACGGTATCCCGTACGGATTCCGGAAATCATCCAGAAATGATTCTGAAAAGGCGCCCAAATGATCCTGAAAAAGTCCCGAAAGTACCCTGACGGGTTCCCGAAAACCATCCAGAAATGATGCCCAAAGGGTTCTCAAATGATCCTGAAATAGTCCAGAAAATCTTCCGAAATTACCCAGACAGGATCCCGGACCGATCCCGAAAATCATCCCGGAGGGTCCCAAAATTATCCCGAAAAAGGCCCCAAATGACCGATACGGTATCCCGGACGGATCCAAAAACCATCCAGTTGAGCTCTGAATTGACCCCGAAACAGTCCTGGAAAAGTCCTGAAATTACCCTGACGGGATCCCGAAAATAATCCAGAAATTATCCCGGAAGGATCCTCAAATGATCCTGGAACAGTCCCGAAAAAGATACCGGAAGGGTCCCCAAATCATCCCGAAATAGTCCCGAAACGACCCTGACGGGATCCTGAAATTATCCCGGCAGGATACCGAACCGACGGGATCAATATGGATCTCGAAAACTATCCCTAAACGACCTTGGCTGGTTAGGTTAGGTTAGGTTGAACTGGCCGGTCCGAGGACCTCACATAGACTGATTGAGTCCGTAGTGTTACCAGAAGTTTGTTTTAACGACCAAACTGAAAAGCCATATCAAAAACCAGGACCTATGTTATAAAATAACTCCGTCCTCTTGGCAAAGTTTCTACTGCTTTGGTTACGGCTAATATTTCCGCTTGGAAAACGCTACAGTAATCCGGCAGCCTGTAGGATGTTTTTATTTCGGGATCAGCACAGTATACCGCAGACCCTACTCTTTCCACTACTTTGGAACCATCTGTGTACACATATATCGTCTCGTCCGCCATTTGCGCATGCTTGCGCCAACCGTCCACCTCTATTGTGGCCTTATGATCTCTCTCGAAGCGCAGATAGGGAATCAGGTAGTCTGTTCGTCTCGTGATTGATGACGATATACTACGTATGGTCGGCGCTCAAGCTGCCCCGAGGCACCGAGCCTGGTTGCAGTTGTTAATGCTATGTTCTTTGCTACCAGGCCTACAGGTGGAATGTGCAGAATGGCATACAGTGCAGCCGTCGGGGTTGTTAGTCTGCATACGCCCTCTAATTTTTTGAGGTATGTTGTTTTTTCTTTAGCTTTCCACCAAACAAGAACTCCATAGTATAGAATAGGGCTTATAACCGCTTTAAAAACCCAATGAGAAAGAGAGGGCGATAAGCCCCGTGTACAACCTAGCACCCTTTTACATGTTTAAAGTGCCGTTGAGGCATTCTTCACCCTCTCCCCCACGTTGAGTTTCCATGACAGCTTACTGTCTAAGATGACTCCTATATATTTTGTGCAAGGGTTCTCCTGTAGGGCCCCCATAACTTAGGCCTGGTCTGATTTGGGACCCTGTACCTCTTTGTATACAAGTCCATATCCGTCTTCTCCGCATTGACTTTCAACCCGACATTAGATGCCCAGGTATGAATATCCCGAAGCGCCCGATCCATCAAAGAACTAATCGTTGGAAGGCACTTTCCACTTATGACAATCGCAACGTCATCTGCGTAAGCCGTAAGTTTTACGGGTCCCTCATCGAATCGCCAGAGCGGTTGGTTGATGACCAGCGTCCACAGTAGAGGTGATAGCACCCCTCCCTGCGGCGTTCTCCTGTCCACTGATTTCGTGGCCTCGTACAATCCCCATTGCGATGTAATCTTCCTTGCAATTTAACATGCAGCCGATCCATCTGGTTAAGGCTGGGTGTACTTAAATGTAATTAAGACCATCCATAATGGCCCATTTAGAAACAATATTGAAAGCCCCGGCAATGTCCAAGAAGACTCCTAGAGCATATTCCTTATTATCCAGGGATTTTTCTGTGCTTATTACCACCCTATGCAATGCGGTGTCTACCGACTTTCCTTTGGTGTACGCATGCTGTGTTGTGCAGAGCAGCTTTTCATCCATGTTGGACTTTATGTAGACATTTATCAGCCTCTCAAAGGTTTTGAGCAGAAATGATGTAAAGCTAATGGGCCTATAGTCTTTGGAATACATGTGACCGATCTTCCCCGCCTTTGGTAGAAAAGCTACACGAGCAGTTCTCCAAGAGTGCGGTACATGATTCATTCGTATGCACCCATCGAATATTATTTTAAGCCATTCCATGACCGCCCTACTTGAGACTTGTAGCATGGCCGGGAATATACCATCTGGGCCCGGCGATTTAAACTTAGAAAACGTCTTCACTGCCATTCGATCTTGGTATCGGTCACCTAGCCCGGCACTACACACTCCGTGATCGAAGTGTGAGTAATGTCTGCTGGCTCTTCTAAACCGTCTACCGATGGGAAATGTGCGTCGAAAAGCACCTCAAGGGATTCCTCACTATTACGTGACCATTCCCCATTCTCTTTCTTTATTAGTCCCTGGATTATGTTTCCCTTTGCTAGGACTTTTTCCAGCCGTGCTCTTTCGCTGGAGCTCTCTATGTCCGTACAGAAACTTTTCCATGAGCTTCTCTTCGCCCTGGCAATTTCATGCTTGTAGATCCTCAGTAGATCCCTGTACTCGTACCGACACGCTTCGCTTTCCGCAGTCCTTGTTAGCTTACACATTTCTTTTACCTGTCTTCTTAGAAGACTAAGCTCATTGCTCCACCAGGGCGGCTTTGCTTTTCCTCTGAATCTTCTTAGAGGGCAAGCTTTGTTATACGCAGTCATAAGCGTCCTTGTTAGGAATTCATTCGACTCCTCCAGTTCCTCCACATTGACAACCCCTTTGGGTTGTCCCAGTTTTGTTTCTACCTGTTTCTGGAATTTATTTCAGTTCGTTGACCTAGTATTTCTAACGAATCCGCCCTTCTCTGCCCTCTTTAGGGGGATGCTGAAGCTGATATACGCATGGTCGGAGAAGGATGGTCTATCAAGAACCATCCAATCATACCTTGATATATCACGCTCGGAGCTCAATGTAATATCCAGAACATTGCTGCATGTTGAACCAATGTATGTAGGGATATTTCCCATGTTGGCTATCTGCAAATTGGTTTGCAGGATGTAACAAAATAGAGATTTGCCTCTCTCGTTGGTATATGCTCCTCCCCACGCATTGTGGTGCACATTTGCATCCGCCAACCGTCCTTTGCGCCCTTCCTCCTGTACTAGCCTCTTGCACTCCATCGGTGGAACTGCCGCAGCATGGGCCATGTAGTAGGATGCCAGGATAAATGCCTGCTTATTCTTTTGCTCAACAGCCACCACTACGAGGTCTTCAGTAGTGTAATTAGGCAGCATATATGAACGCAGCTGCTTCCTTACTATTACTACAGCTCGCACCCGTTTACTGTGTTGGAGGTTTGTCTGTAGGACTCGAAGCACCATTGGGCTGTTTATCCCCCTCCAGCACGTTCGTGGTGACCTCGTCATCCTCCCCTTGCCCTTTTGCTTTAGAGTATTCGAGGCCCGCTCAGACTCTCGTAACTGTTGTGCCGGGTGTTCCTCTGTGCGACTCACAGCACCCTTTGGGGGTTGGTCCTCTTCTAACACCTTCGCGGTGACGTCAGCTACCTCCAACTGTATTTTTTCTCTTAGTCTTTTCAGGTCCTTTTCGACTTCGCCCACTTCTAGCGTGTTAGGATTTTTATCCTCGGGACTTGTTTTCCTGAGTCGCATGTAAATTTTACCCGTGTCAAAAGACATTTTGCCAAGCTGCGTTTACAATATATCCTCCGCCTGTTTGCTTATTTGGAAGATGTACTGTATCCGTAGGCCGAGATACAGTAAGTACGTTCCAATCCTATGTCGTTATGTTCGATTCTGATTCTGCAGAATTCGCAGTGTATCCTCCGACTTCATCACCACTTAAACTGTGCGTTCGTACCTTGCCTTTGGAAGTTTGGAACCAATTCCTCCAGCCGCCGCAAGCTCGCGATGATATCGCACGCTATCATCTGCACACAATTATTCCACCCCCCGAACGGGGAAAGAACCATCCGCCAGAGCAGCGCCTCTTACTGTGGTAAGGCCATCAATACTTCCCGAGGTGGCCCGGCATCGGGAAGGCTCCGTTCGAATACAGCCTGATTTATCCCCTGGCTGCAAATCGTCCAATAGGCACGGCCCGCATAACACCCTAGATTAAGGGGTTGGCAGTTCTTGGTCACCGACATCCCGCCGCCCTCCTATGAGGCGAAACGGCGTAGATGCCAGTCCTAAAGAGCTCCGCCTCATAGTCGGGCGATATGGAGTTCGGCTAAGCCCTCACACCAACGATAAGGTGCCTACCCTTGGCGGGATCCCGGACGGATCGCGAAAATCATCCAGAAATGATGCCGGAAGGGTTCCAAAATCATCCCGAAAAAGTCGCGAAATTACCCTAACGGGATCCCGAAAATCATCCACAAATTATCCCGGAGGGGTCCCTAAATAGTCCCGAAATGACCCTGACAGGATCTCGGACGGATCCCGAAAACCATCCAGAATTGATCTCTGAAGGATCCGCAAATCATCCCGAGATAGTCCGAAAGAAGTCCCTAAAAAACTCCGACGGGATCCCGGACGGATCCCGAAAACCATCCAGAAAGTCCCGAAATGACCCTGACATTGTCCGGAAAAAGTCCCGAAATTACCCCGACAGGATCCCAGACGGATCCCGAAAACTTCCCAGAAATGATTCCGGAGGGGTCCCAAAATGATACCCAAATAGTCCCGAAAAAGTCCCTATATGTCCCGTCGGGATCCCCAAAACCATTAAGAAATGATGCCGGAAGGGTTAACAAATGATCCCGAAATTTTCCCGAGATGACCCTGACAGGATCCCGAATACCATCTAGAAATGTTCCCGCAATAGTCCCGAAAAAGTCCCAAAATAACCCCGACGGTATCCCGGACGGATCCAGAAAACCATCCAGAAATTATCCCGCAAGAGTCCCAAAGTGCTCCCGAAGAAGTTCCGAAAGAGCCCCGAAGGGACCCCGACGGGACCCGGACGGATCCCAAAGACCATCTGAAAAGATCCCGGAAGAGTCTCGATATGACGGGATTACAAATAAATTGAAGCTAATTATAAAAGCACTAGCCTTTACCCGCAGCCTCTTCCGCATGGAGAAAATAAATATATGGTCTATTCACGTTAGCCTGCTTATCAAGTTATCTGTTTAAAAATGATTTTTGTCTAATGTATTTTATTTTTGTTGGCCACCGTGGTGTGATGGTAGCGTGCTCCGCCTATCACACCGTATGCCCTGGGTTCAACTCCCGGGCAAAGCAACATCAAAATTTTAGAAATAAGATTTTTCAATTAGAAGAAAATTTTTCTAAGCGGGGTCGCCCCTCGGCAGTGTCTGGCAAGCGCTCCGATTGTATTTCTGCCATGAAAAGCTCTCAGTGAAAACTCATCTGCCTTGCAGATGCCGTTCGGAGTCGGCATAAAACATGTAGGTCCCGTCCGGCCAATTTGTAGGGAAAAATCAAGAGGAGCACGACGCAAATTGGAAGAGAAGCTCGGCCTTAGATCTCTTCGGAGGTTATCGCGCCTTACATTTTTTTTTTTTTAATAGAGTAAAAAAAGAACTAAATGAGGTGATAACCTGAAAGGCACGCTTACGTGAATAGTATAATACAGTTTTTTCGAATTAAAAAAATACATTTTGTTTTTAAGTTAAATTAATTGATATGACGGGTAAAGGAATTACTACACTCAGAGAAAAAATCTTTCTAAAACGAACGAAACAAGTTCAAAATTAAAAACATTCGTTGACAAAAGTCCGTTAAGTACGTTGTTTCTTAACTCGTGACCGATGGGCTTGTATTAAGAACGGTTTTTCCAAGCACACCGTTCGTATTTTATGACCAGTTTGGTATTGATGTGTGAACCTTCTGTGATTATTTCCAACACTACTTGGGCTCGATTTAAGATTTTTCGTTCTCATGCTGCGAGAACGATTTGTAGTCGATTTAACATTTTTCGGTTTCAATTCAAGAACGGTTGGTGCTTGACCTTTGGAGGGGATGGGAGTGGGAAGGTAATTTTTCCAATTAGTACCCATTTATTTTTTATTAATAATAATTTTTTGTCATTAATAAAAAATATTAATAACAAAAAAACCATTATTAAAATCCAAAATTTGAAAAAATCGCATTTTATGCATTTTTTCATGTATTTCTCTTATTGAGAAATTTTTGCTTTTATTGATGCAATCTGAATATATACTTAAAACATTTCATAACAAGTTTCAGAATTACGCTTGCATATGTGAATGGAACTGAACGAAAAATATGAGTTAAAAAAATATAACATAAAAAAAATCGTTTTAAAAACTTCGGAGTTTGACGGCGTTCGAAATCGCGCCACACAATCGCAATCGCAACATCATAGCCGCTGGGCCACTACGAATGCTTGGTGGCTTGTGCTAAATGTTGTATTTAACATTGTAGTGTGCACGAACTGTACCGTTTCTTTTTTCTTGGGCTTAATTTAAGAACATCGTTCTCATTAATAGAGCCTTTGTTCATATTTTTAGACCAGCCGTTCCCTTTTCAAGAAAATGGTATCAGTTCAAGAACATGGTTGTTGTTTTAAGAACAGGTCGTTCGTTTTTCAAGAACAAAAAAGTAAGAACATGAAAAGTTTGAATTGAGTCCGGTGGTTTTGGATTTTAGAACGGAGTTTTTCTCTGAGTGTATTCATAGAACAAAGGAGTGAAACTACAATTAGCTTAAACCAAAGAAAATTATTGATTTAGGAGAAAATGTATATTGAGTTATAACAATTTATAGATTTTGCACCAGAGGTGGCGTCGGGGAAGGGGGAGGGGGGTTTATGTGAGGAGACGGAGGATGTCACTGCTTACTTAGTAAGCCCTCGACTTATTTAACCTATTGAGTTTGTAATATTGGTGAAGGTCAGTAAACGTAAAGTTATAATGTGTAAAAATCATTAAAAAGTAATTGTTGGAAGGGTCGTGGTACCCGCCCATTCCATTTTCGAAAAAAAATTCGCCAGTAGACAATTGTCTATCGGTGTCCCAAATTTCATAAAAATCTGTGTAGCCGTTCTGGCGTGATTTAGTCAAAAAAACGAAAAAATACAATAATTAAATTATAACTGTTCCTAGGGGGCGTCCCCTTGCTGGGACAACAAATTCTCCACAAGAATCCCAGAGAGGAATGAGTGGGCATACGGCAGGGAGCCAGGATCTCACGAAATCTGCGTTTTTATAGATGGCTCTAAACTGAACAACAGAGTCGGCAGCGGAATATACTCAGAGAAGCTCAATCTGCGAAAGCTTACGCTTACCCGACCACTGCTGTGTTTTTCAGGCTGAACTTATGGCTATCTAGGAAGCAGCCCTCTAACTTGCTACCCTGCAGTTGACCAATTCTATTTCAATTTTCTCGGACAGTCAGGCTGCCATAAAATCCCTGCAATGCAGCACAATCTCGTCACTAGTGGCGTTGAAGTGCAGGGAAACCCTCAACAAGCTAGCTGAAAATGCAACTTGATCATTATATGGGTTCCTGGCCACTGTGACATTTCAGGAAACTGCGCTGCGGTCGAGCTAGCTAGGGAAGACATCAATCTGCAAACAATAACCTCCGCTGGTTGGGCCAGCCCTCCTCTAAACACCAGCAAGCACTGCTTGCGATCTCTATTCACGCATCAAGCAAACGCCAGATGGGCCATGGAACCTACATATAGAATATCCAAGCAAATCTGGCCCAAGCTGAATGAAAAGAGATCGCAATTGGTGATACTGTTAAACCGTATCTCTATAAGCCCGCTAGTGGACCTTCTCGCTGCTCACTGTCTCATGAGCACTCATGTTGCCTATATGGGCCTACAAACAAATGACTTCTGCCGCAGCTGTAGGTACGAGGAGGAGATAGAAAGCGTAGAAGTAGGGAATAGGAAATAGGGGCCCCGCGTGGTAGCACAACGGGCCACAACGGCCTACGTGAGTCTCCGCTTGGACAGCGGAGGCAGCCACTTCAACCTAACCTAACCTAGGGGCGGGGACCACCCCTTTTTTCAAAACAATATAGCTAGTAGATCCTTCTAGATTATTGGCTATATGTGTGCCAAATTTCATCCAAATCCGCCCAACCGTTCTTGCATGATTGAGTCACAAAGACAAACGTCTGGACATCCATACATACAAACATCCAAACATCCAAACTCTCGTAGTAGGCTTTGCCCGCGGCCCCGTCCGCTAGGAGAAAATGAAATATATGGCCTGTTCACGTTAGTCTGCTTATCAAGTTATCTCTTTAATATTGTTTTCTGTCTAATGTATTTTATTTTTGTAATAAAGTAAAAAAGAACTAAATGAGATGATAACCTGATAGGGTCCCCAAATGATCCCGAAATTATCTAGAAAAATCCACGAAATGGCCCCAACGGTATCGGAGACGGTTACTGAATACAATCCAGAAATGCTCCCGGAAGGGTCCCAAAAAGGTCCCGGCAGTCCGAAAAAAGTCAAGAAATGACAACGACACGAACCCCTGAAGGGTACCCAAATGATCCCGAAGTAGTCCCGAAAAAGTTCCAATGACGGGATTCCGGACGGAACCGAAAACCATATGATCCCGAAAGAGTCCCGAAAGGACCCTGACGGGATCCAGAAATGATCTACGGGATCCCATATGGATCCCGAAAAAGAATCCGAAAATCCTACAGAAAGTCCCGAAATGACCCTGACATTGTCCAGGAAAAGTCCCTAAATTACCACGACAGGATCCCAGACGGATCCCGAAAACTTCCCAGAAATGATCCCAGAAGGGTCCCAAAATTATACCGAAATAGTCCCGATATGACCCGACGGGATACCCAAAACCAATCAGGAATGATGCCGGAAGTGTTAACAAATGATCCCGAAATAGTCCCGAGATGACCCTGACGGGATCCCGAATACCACCTTGAAATGATCCCGCAATAGTCCCGAAAAAGTCCCAAAATAACCCCGACGGTATCCAGGACGGATCCCGAAAACTATACAGAAATGATCC
>NC_090324.1:14430847-14603134 GCF_040869045.1 Eurosta solidaginis
CCAAGCAAGGTAGAATCGATTTTATTTTTGCAGATGGTAGGTTTTTATGTGTATATTAATCCACAAGCTGATCCAAGGTTACGGTTCAATTTCTACGTCAAATTGGGTGGGGTTAACCGTCTAAAAGGGATAAGTTCCATATCTATTGCTCAAGCAAGATAGAATCGATTTATTTTTGCAGATGGTAGGTTTTTATGTGTATATTAATCCACAAGCTGATCCTAGGTTCTGTCGTTAACGGTTCAGTTTCTACGTCATAGTGGGTGGGTTAAACGACTAAAGGTATAAGTGTCCATATCTATTTCACCAAGCAAGTTACAATCTATTTTATTTTTGCATATGGTAGGTTTTTATGTGTATATTAATCCACAAGCTGATCCAAGGTTACGGTTCAATTTCTACGTCAAATTGGGTGGGGTTAACCGTCTAAAAGGATAAGTTCCATATCTATTGCTCCAAGCAAGATAGAATCGATTTTATTTTTGCAGATGGTAGGTTTTTATGTGTATATTAATCCACAAGCTGATCCAAGTTCTGTCGTTAACGGTTCAGTTTCTACGACATAGTGGGTGGGGTTAAACGACTAAAAGGTATAAGTGTCCATATCTATTGCACCAAGCAAGAAGAATCGATTTTATTTTTGCAGATGGTAGGTTTTTAATGTGTATATTAATCGACTGGCTGATCCATCGCTCTATCGTTAACGGTTCAGTTTTCTACGTCATAGAGGGTGGGTTAAACGACTAAAAAGTATAAGTATCCATATCTATTGCACCAAGCAAGCTAGAATCGATTTTATTTTTGCAGATGGTAGGTTTTTATGTGTATATTAATCCACTAGCTGATCATCGCTCTATCGTTAACGGTTCAATTTCTACGTCATAGTGGGTGGGGTTAACCGATTAAAAGGGATAAGTGTCCATATCTATTGCACCAAGCAAGATAGAAAATATTTTATTTTTGCAGGTAGTAGGTTTTTATGTGTATATTAATCCACAAGCTGATCCAAGGTTACGGTTCAATTTCTACGTCAAATTGGGTGGGGTTAACCGTCTAAAAGGGATAAGTTCCATATCTATTGCTCCAAGCAGATAGAATCGATTTTATTTTGCAGATGGTAGGTTTTTATGTGTATATTAATGCACAAGCTGATCCAAGGTTCTGTCGTTAACGGTTCAGTTTCTACGTCATAGTGGGTGGGGTTAACGACTAAAAGGTATAAGTGTCCATATCTATTGCACCAAGCAAGGTAGAATCGATTTTATTTTTGCAGATGGTAGATTTTTATGTGGTATATTAATCCACTAGCTGATCCGTCGCTCTATCGTTAACGGTTCAATTTCTACGTCATAGTGGGTGGGGTTAAGCCGATTAAAAGGATAAGTGTCCATATCCATTGCACCAAGCAAGATAGAATCGATTTTATTTTTGCAGGTAGTTGGTTTTTATATGGTATATTAATCACACGCTGATCCAAGGTACTGGCGTTAACAGTTCAATTCCTACGTCACAGTGGGTGAGCTTAGCCGATTAAAAGGATAAGTGTCCATATCTATTGCACCAAGCAAGATAGAATCGATTTTATTGTTGCAGTATGGTAGGTGTTTATGCGTATATTAATCCACAAGCTGATCCATCGCTCTATCGTTAACGGTTCCATTTCTACGTCATAGTGGGTGGGGTTAACCGATTAAAAGGGTTAAGTGTCCATATCTATTGCACCAAGCAAGATAGAAACTATTTTGTTTTTGCAGATGGTAGGTTTTTAGGTGTATATTAATCCACAAGCTGATCCAAGGTTACGGTTCAATTTCTACGTCAAATTGGGTGGGGTTAACCGACTAAAAGGGATAAGTTTCCATATTTATTGCAGAAAGCAAGATAGAATCGATCTTGTATTTGCAGATGTAGGTTTTTATGTGTATATTAATCACAAGCTGATCCATCGCTCTATCGTTAACGGTTCCATTTCTACGTCATAGTGGGTGGGGTTAACCGATTAAAAGGGTTAAGTGTCCATATCTATTGCACCAAGCAAGATAGAAACTATTTTGTTTTTGCAGATGGTAGGTTTTTAGGTGTATAATTAATCCACAAGCTGATCCAAGGTTACGGTTCAATTTCTACGTCAAATTGGTGGGGTTAACCGACTAAAAGGATAAGTTCCATATCTATTGCTCCAAGCAAGATAGAATCGATTTTCTTTTTGCAGATGGTAGGTTTTTATGTGTATATTAATCCACAAGCTGATCCAAGGTTCTGTCGTTAACGGTTCAGTTTCTACGTCATAGTGGGTGGGTTAAACGACTAGAAGGTATAAGTGTCCATATCTATTGCACCAAGCAAGGTAGAATCGATTTATTTTTTGCAGATGGTAGGTTTTTATGTGTATATTAATCCACTAGCTGATCCATCGCTCTATCGTTAACGGTTCAATTTCTACGTCATAGTGGGTGGGGTTAACCGATTAAAAGGGATAAGTGTCCATATCTATTGCACCAAGCAAGATAGAAACGATTTTGTTTTTGCAGATGGTAGGCTTTTATGTGTATATTAATCCACAAGCTGATCCAAGGTTCTGTCCTTAACGGTTCAGTTTCTACGTCATAATGGGTGGGTTAAACGACTAAAACGTATAAGTGTCCATATTTATTGCACCAAGCAAGATAGAATCCATCTTGTATTTTCAGATGATTGGCTTTTATGTGTATATTAATCCACAAAGCGAATTCAAGGTTCTGTCGTTAACGGTTCAATTCTACATCATAGTGGGTGGGGTTAACCGACTAAAAGCTATAAGTGTCTATATCTATTGCACGAAGCAAGATAGAATCGATTTTGTTTTTGCAGATGGTAGGTTGTTATGTGTATATTAATCCACAAGCTGATCCAAGGTTCTGTCGTTAACGGTTCAGTTCTACGTCATAGTGGGTGGGATTAAACGACTAAAAGGTATAAGTGTCCATATCTATTGCACCAAGCAAGGTAGAATCGATTTTATTTTTGCAGATGGTAGGTTTTTATGTGTATATTAATCCACAAGCTGATCCAACGCTCTATCGTTAACGGTTCAATTTCTGCGTCATAGTGGGTGGGGTTAACCGATTAAAAGGGATAAGTGTCCATATCTATTGCACCAAGCAAGATAGAAACGATTTTGTTTTTGCAGATGGTAGGCTTTTATGTGTATATTAATCCACAAGCTGATCTAAGGTTCTGTCGTTAACGGTTCAGTTACTACGTCACAGTGGGTGGGCTTAACCGATTAAAATGGATATGTGTCCATATCTATTGCACCGAGCAAGATAGAATCGATTTTGTTTTTGCAGATGGTAGGTTTTTATGTGTATATTAATCCACAAGCTGATCCAACGCTCTAGCGTTAACGGTTCAATTTCTACGTCATAGTGGGTGGGGTTAACCGATTAAAAGGGATAAGTGTCCATATATATTGCACCAAGCAAGATAGAAACGATTTTGTTTTTGCAGATGGTAGGCTTTTATGTGTATATTAATCCACAAGCTGACCCAAGGTTCTGTCGTTAACGGTTCAATTACTACGTCACAGTGGGTGGGCTTAACCGATTAAAAGGAATATGAGTCCATATCTATTGCGCCAAGCAAGATAGAATCTATTTTGTTTTTGCAGATGATAGGTTTTTATGTGTATATCAATCCACAAGCTTATCCAATGCTCTACGTCAAAGTGGGTGGGGTTAACCGACTAAAAGGGATAAGTGTCCATATCTATTGAACCAAGAAAGATATGATCGAGTTTGTTCTTGCATATGGTAGGCTTTTATGTTTATATTAATCCACAAGCTGATCCAGGGTTCTATCGTTAACGGTTCAATTTCTACGTCAAAGTGGGTGGGGTTAACCGACTAAAAGGGATAAGTGTCCACATTTATTGCACCAAGCAAGATAGAATCAATTTTATTTTTGCAGATGGTAGGGTTTTATGTGTACATTAATCCACAAGCTAATCCAAGGTTCTATCGTTATCCACGTCAAAGTGGGTGGGGTTAACCGACTAAAAGGGATAAGTATCCATATCTATTGAACCAAGAAAGAAATAATGGTGGGCTTTTATGTTTATATTAATCCACAAGCTGATCTAGGGTTCTATCGTTAACGGTTCAATTTCTACGTCATAGGGGGGGGGGTTAAACGACCAAAAAGGGATAAGTGTCCATATCTATTGAACCAAGCAAGATAGAATCGAGTTTGTTCTTGCATATGGTAGGTTTTTATGTGCAGATTTATTCGCAGGTTGACTCAAAGTTCTATCGTTAACGGTTCAATTTCTACGTCATAGTGGGTGGGGTTAACCGAATAAAAGGGATAAGTGTACATATTTATTGCACCAAGCAAGATAGAATCGATCCTGTATTTACAGATGATAGGTTTTTATGTGTATATTAATCCACAAACTGATCCAACGCTCTACCGTTAACGGTTAAATTTCTACGTCATAGTGGGTGGGGTTAACCGACTAAAAGCGATAAGTGTCCATATCTATTGCACCAAGCAAGATAGAATCGATTTTTTTTTGCATATGGTAGTTTTTTATGTGTACATTAATCCACAAGTGAATTCAAAGTTCTGTCATTAACGGTTCAATTTTTACGTCATAGTGGGTGCGGTTAAACGACCAAAAAGGGATAAGTGTCCATATCTATTGAACCAAGCAAGATATAATCGAGTTTGTTCTTGCATATGGTAGGTTTTTATGTGCAGATTTATTCGCAAGTTGACTCAAAGTTCTATTGTTAACGGTTCAATTCCTACGTCATAGTGGGTGGGGTTAACCGAATAAAAGGGATAAGTGTTCATATTTATTGCACCAAGCAAGATAGAATCGATCCTGTATTTACAGATGATAGGTTTTTATGTGTATATTAATCCACAAACTGATCCAACGCTCTATCGTTAACGGTTAAATTTCTACGTCATAGTGGGTGGGGTTAACCGACTAAAAGCGATAAGTGTCCATATCTATTGCACCAAGCAAGGTAGAATCGATTTTATTTTTGCAGATGGTAGGTTTTTATCTGTATATCATTCCATAAGCTGATCCAAGCTCCTATCGTTAACGGTTCAATTTCTACGTCAAATTGGGTGGGGTTAACCGACTAAAAGGGATAAGTGTCCATATTTATTGCAGAAAGCAAGATAGAATCGATCTTTTATTTGCAGATGATAGGTTTTTATGTGTATATTAATCCACAAGCTGATCCAACGCTCTATCGTTAACGGTTCAATTTCTACGTCATAGTGGGTGGGGTTAACCGATTAAAAGGGATAAGTGTCCATATCTATTGCACGAAGCAAGATAGAAACGATTTTGTTTTTACAGATGGTAGGCTTTTATGTGTATATTAATCCACAAGCTGATCCAAGGTTCTGTCGTTAACGGTTCAATTACTACGTCACAGTGGGTGGGCTTCACCGATTAAAATGGATATGTGTCCATATCTATTGCACCGAGCAAGATAGAATCGATTTTGTTTTTGCAGATGGTAGGTTTTTATGCGTATATTAATCCACAAGCTGATCCAACGCTCTAACGTTAACGGTTCAATGTCTACGTCATAGTGGGTGGGGTTAACCGATTAAAAGAGATAAGTGTCCATATCTATTGCACCAAGCAAGATATAAACGATTTTGTTTTTGCAGATGGTAGGCTTTTATGTGTATATTAATACACAAGCTGACCCAAGGTTTTGTCGTTAACGGTTCAATTACTACGTCACAGTGGGTGGGCTTAACCGATTAAAAGGGATATGTGTCCATATATATTGCACCAAGCAAGATAGAATCGATTTTGTTTTTGCAGATGGTAGGCTTTTATGTTTATATTAATCCACAAGCTGATCCAAGGATCTGTCGTTAACGGTTCAATTTCTACGTCAAAGTGGGTGGGGTTAACCGACTAAAAGGGATAAGTGTCCATATCTATTGAACCAGGAAAGATATAATCGAGTTTTTTCTTGCATATGGTGGGCTTTTATGTTTATATTAATCCACAAGCTGATCTAGGGTTCTATCGTTAACGGTTCAATTTCTACGTCAAAGTGGGTTGGGTTAACCGACTAAAAGGGATAAGTGTCCACATTTATTGCACCAAGCAAAATAGAATCAATTTTATTTTTGCAGATGGTAGGGTTTTATGTGTATATTAATCCACAAGCTGATCCAAGGTTCTATCGTTAAGAGTTCAATTGCTACGTCAAAGTGGGTGGGGTTAACCGACTAAAAGGGATAAGTGTCCATATTTATTGCACCAAGCAAAATATAATCGATTTTGTTTTTGCAGATGATAGGTTTTTATGTGTATATCAATCCACAAGCTTATCCAATGCTCTACGTCAAAGTGGGTGGGGTTAAGCGACTAAAAGGGATAAGTGTCCATATCTATTGAACCAAGAAAGATATGATCGAGTTTGTTCTTGCATATGGTAGGCTTTTATGTTTGTATTAATCCACAAGCTGATCCAGGGTTCTATCGTTAACGGTTCAATTTCTACGTCAAAGTGGGTGGGGTTAACCGACTAAAAGGGATAAGTGTCCACATCTATTGCACCAAGCAAGATAGAATCAATTTTATTTTTGCAGATGATAGGGTTTTATGTGTGTATTAATCCACAAGCTGATCCAAGGTTCTATCGTTATCTACGTCAAAGTGGGTGGGGTTAACCGACTAAAAGGGATAAGTATCCATATCTATTGAACCAAGAAAGAAATAATGGTGGGCTTTTATGTTTATATTAATCCACAAGCTGATCTAGGGTTCTATCGTTAACGGTTCAATTTCTACGTCAAAGTGGGTATGGTTAACCGACTAAAAGGGATAAGTGTCCATATTTATTGCACCAAGCAAAATAGAATCGATTTTGTTCTTGCTTATGGTAGGTTTTTATGTGCAGATTTATTCGCAAGTCGACTCAAAGTTCTATCGTTAACGGTTCAATTTCCACGTCATAGTGGGTGGGGTTAAACGACCAAAAAGGGATAAGTGTCCATATCTATTGAACCAAGCAAGATAGAATCGAGTTTGTTCTTGCATATGGTAGGTTTTTATGTGCAGATTTATTCGCAGGTTGACTCAAAGTTCTATCGTTAACGGTTCAATTTCTACGTCATAGTGGGTGGGGTTAACCGAATAAAAGGGATAAGTGTACATATTTATTGCACCAAGCAAGATAGAATCGATCCTGTATTTACAGATGATAGGTTTTTATGTGTATATTAATCCACAAACTGATCCAACGCTCTACCGTTAACGGTTAAATTTCTACGTCATAGTGGGTGGGGTTAACCGACTAAAAGCGATAAGTGTCCATATCTATTGCACCAAGCAAGATAGAATCGATTTTTTTTTGCATATGGTAGTTTTTTATGTGTACATTAATCCACAAGTGAATTCAAAGTTCTGTCATTAACGGTTCAATTTTTACGTCATAGTGGGTGCGGTTAAACGACCAAAAAGGGATAAGTGTCCATATCTATTGAACCAAGCAAGATATAATCGAGTTTGTTCTTGCATATGGTAGGTTTTTATGTGCAGATTTATTCGCAAGTTGACTCAAAGTTCTATTGTTAACGGTTCAATTCCTACGTCATAGTGGGTGGGGTTAACCGAATAAAAGGGATAAGTGTTCATATTTATTGCACCAAGCAAGATAGAATCGATCCTGTATTTACAGATGATAGGTTTTTATGTGTATATTAATCCACAAACTGATCCAACGCTCTATCGTTAACGGTTAAATTTCTACGTCATAGTGGGTGGGGTTAACCGACTAAAAGCGATAAGTGTCCATATCTATTGCACCAAGCAAGGTAGAATCGATTTTATTTTTGCAGATGGTAGGTTTTTATCTGTATATCATTCCATAAGCTGATCCAAGCTCCTATCGTTAACGGTTCAATTTCTACGTCAAATTGGGTGGGGTTAACCGACTAAAAGGGATAAGTGTCCATATTTATTGCAGAAAGCAAGATAGAATCGATCTTTTATTTGCAGATGATAGGTTTTTATGTGTATATTAATCCACAAGCTGATCCAACGCTCTATCGTTAACGGTTCAATTTCTACGTCATAGTGGGTGGGGTTAACCGATTAAAAGGGATAAGTGTCCATATCTATTGCACGAAGCAAGATAGAAACGATTTTGTTTTTACAGATGGTAGGCTTTTATGTGTATATTAATCCACAAGCTGATCCAAGGTTCTGTCGTTAACGGTTCAATTACTACGTCACAGTGGGTGGGCTTCACCGATTAAAATGGATATGTGTCCATATCTATTGCACCGAGCAAGATAGAATCGATTTTGTTTTTGCAGATGGTAGGTTTTTATGCGTATATTAATCCACAAGCTGATCCAACGCTCTAACGTTAACGGTTCAATGTCTACGTCATAGTGGGTGGGGTTAACCGATTAAAAGAGATAAGTGTCCATATCTATTGCACCAAGCAAGATATAAACGATTTTGTTTTTGCAGATGGTAGGCTTTTATGTGTATATTAATACACAAGCTGACCCAAGGTTTTGTCGTTAACGGTTCAATTACTACGTCACAGTGGGTGGGCTTAACCGATTAAAAGGGATATGTGTCCATATATATTGCACCAAGCAAGATAGAATCGATTTTGTTTTTGCAGATGGTAGGCTTTTATGTTTATATTAATCCACAAGCTGATCCAAGGATCTGTCGTTAACGGTTCAATTTCTACGTCAAAGTGGGTGGGGTTAACCGACTAAAAGGGATAAGTGTCCATATCTATTGAACCAGGAAAGATATAATCGAGTTTTTTCTTGCATATGGTGGGCTTTTATGTTTATATTAATCCACAAGCTGATCTAGGGTTCTATCGTTAACGGTTCAATTTCTACGTCAAAGTGGGTGGGGTTAACCGACTAAAAGGGATAAGTGTCCACATTTATTGCACCAAGCAAAATAGAATCAATTTTATTTTTGCAGATGGTAGGGTTTTATGTGTATATTAATCCACAAGCTGATCCAAGGTTCTATCGTTAAGAGTTCAATTGCTACGTCAAAGTGGGTGGGGTTAACCGACTAAAAGGGATAAGTGTCCATATTTATTGCACCAAGCAAAATATAATCGATTTTGTTTTTGCAGATGATAGGTTTTTATGTGTATATCAATCCACAAGCTTATCCAATGCTCTACGTCAAAGTGGGTGGGGTTAAGCGACTAAAAGGGATAAGTGTCCATATCTATTGAACCAAGAAAGATATGATCGAGTTTGTTCTTGCATATGGTAGGCTTTTATGTTTGTATTAATCCACAAGCTGATCCAGGGTTCTATCGTTAACGGTTCAATTTCTACGTCAAAGTGGGTGGGGTTAACCGACTAAAAGGGATAAGTGTCCACATCTATTGCACCAAGCAAGATAGAATCAATTTTATTTTTGCAGATGATAGGGTTTTATGTGTGTATTAATCCACAAGCTGATCCAAGGTTCTATCGTTATCTACGTCAAAGTGGGTGGGGTTAACCGACTAAAAGGGATAAGTATCCATATCTATTGAACCAAGAAAGAAATAATGGTGGGCTTTTATGTTTATATTAATCCACAAGCTGATCTAGGGTTCTATCGTTAACGGTTCAATTTCTACGTCAAAGTGGGTATGGTTAACCGACTAAAAGGGATAAGTGTCCATATTTATTGCACCAAGCAAAATAGAATCGATTTTGTTCTTGCTTATGGTAGGTTTTTATGTGCAGATTTATTCGCAAGTCGACTCAAAGTTCTATCGTTAACGGTTCAATTTCCACGTCATAGTGGGTGGGGTTAAACGACCAAAAAGGGATAAGTGTCCATATCTATTGAACCAAGCAAGATAGAATCGAGTTTGTTCTTGCATATGGTAGGTTTTTATGTGCAGATTTATTCGCAAGTTGACTCAAAGTTCTATCGTTAACGGTTCAATTTCTACGTCATAGTGGGGGGGTTAAACGACCAAAAAGGGATAAGTGTCCATATCTATTGAACCAAGCAAGATAGAATCGAGTTTGTTCTTGCATATGGTAGGTTTTTATGTGCAGATTTATTCGCAAGTTGACTCAAAGTTCTATCGTTAACGGTTCAATTTCTGCGTCATAGTGGGTGGGGTTAACCGAATAAAAGGGATAAGTGTTCATATTTATTGCACCAAGCAAGATAGAATCGATCCTGTATTTACAGATGATAGATTTTTATGTGTATATTAATCCACAAACTGATATAACGCTCTATCGTTAACGGCTAAATTTCTACGTCATAGTGGGTGTGGTTAACCGACTAAAAGCGATAAGTGTCCATATCTATTGCACCAAGCAAGATAGAATCGATTTTGCTTTTGCAGATGGTAGTTTTTTATGTGTACATTAATCCACAAGCGAATTCAAAGTTCTGTCATTAACGGTTCAATTTCTACGTCATAGTGGGTGCGGTTAAACGACCAAAAAGGGATAAGTGTCCATATCTATTGAACCAAGCAAGATAGAATGGAGTTTGTTCTTGCATATGGTAGGTTTTTATGTGCAGATTTATTCGCAAGTTGACTCAAAGTTCTATCGTTAACGGTTCAATTTTTACGTCATAGTGGGTGGGGTTAACCGAATAAAAGGGATAAGTGTCCATATCTATTGCACCAAGCAAGATAGAATCGATTTTGTTTTTGCAGTTGGTAGTTTTTTATGTGTACATTAATCCACAAGCGAACTCAAGGTTCTGTCATTAACGGTTCAATTTCTACGTCATAGTGGGTGCGGTTAAACTACCAAAAAGGGATAAATGTCCATATCTATTGAACCAAGCAAGATAGAATGGAGTTTGTTCTTGCATATGGTAGGTTTTTATGTGCAGATTTATTCGCAAGTTGACTCAAAGTTCTATCGTTAACGGTTCAATTTCTACGTCATAGTGGGTGGGGTTAACCGAATAAAAGGGATAAGTGTTCATATTTATTGCACCAAGCAAGATAGAATCGATCCTGTATTTACAGATGATAGATTTTTATGTGTATATTAATCCACAAACTGATATAACGCTCTATCGTTAACGGCTAAATTTCTACGTCATAGTGGGTGTGGTTAACCGACTAAAAGCGATAAGTGTCCATATCTATTGCACCAAGCAAGATAGAATCGATTTTGCTTTTGCAGATGGTAGTTTTTTATGTGTACATTAATCCACAAGCGAATTCAAAGTTCTGTCATTAACGGTTCAATTTCTACGTCATAGTGGGTGCGGTTAAACGACCAAAAAGGGATAAGTGTCCATATCTATTGAACCAAGCAAGATAGAATGGAGTTTGTTCTTGCATATGGTAGGTTTTTATGTGCAGATTTATTCGCAAGTCGACTCAAAGTTCTATCGTTAACGGTTCAATTTCCACGTCATAGTGGGTGGGGTTAAACGACCAAAAAGGGATAAGTGTCCATATCTATTGAACCAAGCAAGATAGAATCGAGTTTGTTCTTGCATATGGTAGGTTTTTATGTGCAGATTTATTCGCAAGTTGACTCAAAGTTCTATCGTTAACGGTTCAATTTCTACGTCATAGTGGGGGGGTTAAACGACCAAAAAGGGATAAGTGTCCATATCTATTGAACCAAGCAAGATAGAATCGAGTTTGTTCTTGCATATGGTAGGTTTTTATGTGCAGATTTATTCGCAAGTTGACTCAAAGTTCTATCGTTAACGGTTCAATTTTTACGTCATAGTGGGTGGGGTTAACCGAATAAAAGGGATAAGTGTTCATATTTATTGCACCAAGCAAGATAGAATCGATCCTGTATTTACAGATGATAGGTTTTTATGTGTATATTAATCCACAAACTGATCCAACGCTCTATCGTTAACGGTTAAATTTCTACGTCATAGTGGGTGGGGTTAACCGACTAAAAGCGATAAGTGTCCATATCTATTGCACCAAGCAAGATAGAATCGATTTTGTTTTTGCAGTTGGTAGTTTTTTATGTGTACATTAATCCACAAGCGAACTCAAGGTTCTGTCATTAACGGTTCAATTTCTACGTCATAGTGGGTGCGGTTAAACTACCAAAAAGGGATAAATGTCCATATCTATTGAACCAAGCAAGATAGAATGGAGTTTGTTCTTGCATATGGTAGGTTTTTATGTGCAGATTTATTCGCAAGTTGACTCAAAGTTCTATCGTTAACGGTTAAATTTCTACGTCATAGTGGGTGGGGTTAACCGACTAAAAGCGATAAGTGTCCATATCTATTTCACCAAGCAAGTTAGAATCTATTTTATTTTTGCAGATGGTAGGTTTTTATGTGTATATTAATCCACAAGCCGATCCAAGGTTCTATCGTTAACGGTTCAATTTCTACGTCGTAGTGGGTGGGGTTAACCGATTAAAAGGGATAAGTGTCCATATCTATTGCACCAAGCAAGATAGAATAGATTTTATTTTTGCATATGGTAGGTTTTTATGTGTATATCATTCCACAAGCTGACCCAAGGTGCTATCGTTAACGGTTCAGTTTCTACGTCAGGTTGGGTGGGGTTAACCGACTAAAAGGGATAAGTGTCCATATTTATTGCAGAAAGCAAGATAGAATCGATCTTGTATTTGCAGATGATAGGTTTTATGTGTATATTAATCCAAAAGCTGATCCAAGGTTCTGTCGTTAACCGTTCAATCTCTACGTCATAATGGGTTGGGTTAAACGAATAAAAGGGATACGTGTCCATATCTATTGCACCAAGCAAGATAGAATCGATTTTATTTTTGCAGGTAGTAGGTTTTATGCGTATATTAATCCACAAGCTGATCCAAGGTTCTGTCGTTAACCGTTCAATTTCTACGTCAAAGTGGGTGGGGTTAACCGACTAAAAGGGATAAGTGTCCATATTTATTGCACCAAGCAAAATAGAATCGATTTTGTTTTTGCAGATGATAGGTCTTTATGTGTATATTAATACACAAGCTTATCCAAGGCTCTATCGTTAACGGTTCAATTTCTTCGTCGTAGTGGGTGGTGTTAACCGCTTAAAAGGTATAAGTGTCCATATATATTGAACTAAGAAAGATAGAATCAAGTTTGTTCATGAATATAGTAGGTTTTTAGTAGATTTATACGCAAGTTGACTCAAGAATATATCGTTAACGGTTCAATTTCTACGTCATAATGGTTGGGGTTAACCGATTAAGAGGGATAAGTGTCCATATCTATTGCACCAAGCAAGATATAATCGATTTTGTTTTTGCAGATGGTAGGTTTTTATGTGTACATTAATCCACAAGCTTACCCAAGGTTCTATCGTTAACGGTTCAATTTCTACGTCAAAGTGGGTGGTGTTAACCGACTAAAAGGGATAAGTGTCCATATTTATTGCACCAAGCAAGATAGAATCGATCTTGTATTTGCAAATGATTGGCTTTTATGTGTATATTAATCCACAAGCTGATCCAACGCTTTATCGTTAACGGTTCAATTTCTACGTCATAGTGGGTGGGGTTAACCGACTAAAAGCGATAAGTGTCCATATCTATTGCACCAAGCAAGATAGAATCGATTTTGTTTTTTCAGATGGTAGGTTTTTATGTGTACATTAATCCACAAGCTGATCCAAGGTTCTGTCGTTAACGGTTCAGTTTCTACGTCATAGTGGGTGGGGTTAAACGACTAAAAGGTATAAGTGTCCATATCTATTTCACCAAGCAAGTTAGAATCTATTTTATTTTTGCATATGGTAGGTTTTTGTGTGTATAGTAATCCACAAGCTGATCCAAGGTTCTATCGTTATCTACGTCAAAGTGGGTGGGGTTAACCGACTAAAAGGGATAAGTATCCATATCTATTGAACCAAGAAAGAAATAATGGTGGGCTTTTATGTTTATATTAATCCACAAGCTGATCTAGGGTTCTATCGTTAACGGTTCAATTTCTACGTCAAAGTGGGTATGGTTAACCGACTAAAAGGGATAAGTGTCCATATTTATTGCACCAAGCAAAATAGAATCGATTTTGTTCTTGCATATGGTAGGTTTTTATGTGCAGATTTATTCGCAAGTCGACTCAAAGTTCTATCGTTAACGGTTCAATTTCTACGTCATAGTGGGTGGGGTTAAACGACCAAAAAGGGATAAGTGTCCATATCTATTGAACCAAGCAAGATAGAATCGAGTTTGTTTTTACATATGGTAGGTTTTTATGTGCAGATTTATTCGCAAGTTGACTCAAAGTTCTATCGTTAACGGTTCAATTTCTACGTCATAGTGGGTGGGGTTAAACGACCAAAAAGGGATAAGTGTCCATATCTATTGAACCAAGCAAGATAGAATCGATTTTGTTCTTGCATATGGTAGGTTTTTATGTGCAGATTTATTCGCAAGTTGACTCAAAGTTCTATCGTTAACGGTTCAATTTCTACGTCATAGTGGGTGGGGTTAACCGAATAAAAGGGATAAGTGTTCATATTTATTGCACCAAGCAAGATAGAATCGATCCTGTATTTACAGATGATAGGTTTTTATGTGTATATTAATCCACAAACTGATCCAACGCTCTATCGTTAACGGTTAAATTTCTACGTCATAGTGGGTGGGGTTAACCGACTAAAAGCGATAAGTGTCCATATCTATTGCACCAAGCAAGAGAGAACCGATTTTTGCAGATAAAAAAAAAAAAAAAAATGTAAGGCGCGATAACCTCCGAAGAGATCTAAGGCCGAGCTTCTCTTCCAATTTGCGTCGTGCTCCTCTTGATTTGTCCCTACAAATTGGCCGGACGGGACCTACATGTGTTATGCCGACTCCGAACGGCATCTGCAAGGCAGATGAGTTTTCACTGAGAGCTTTTCATGGCAGAAATACAATCGGAGCGCTTGCCAGACACTGCCGAGGGACGACCCCGCTTAGAAAAATTTTCTTCTAATTGAAAAATCTTATTTCTAAAATTTTGATGTTGCTTTGCCCGGGAGTTGAACCCAGGGCATACGGTGTGATAGCGGGGCACGCTACCATCACACCACGGTGGCCGACAGTGTTTGTTTTGTTTTTGCAGATGGTAGGTTTTTATTTGTACATTAATCCACAAGTTGATCCAAGGTTCTGTCGTTAACGGTTCAGTTTCTACGTCATCGTGGGTGGGGTTAAACGACTAAAAGGTATAAGTGTCCATATCTATTTCACCAAGTAAGTTAGAATCTATTTTATTTTTGCAGATGGTAAGTTTTTATGTGTATATTAATCCACAAGCCGATCCAAGGTTCTATCGTTAACGGTTCAATTTCTACGTCGTAGTGGGTGGGTTTAACCGATTAAAAGGTATAAGTGTCCATATCCATTGAACCAAGCAAGATAGAATCGATTTTGTTTTTGCAGATGGTAGGTTTTTATGTGTAGATTTATTCGCAAGTTGACTCAAAGTTCTATTTTTAACGGTTCAATTTCTACGTCATAGTGGGTGGGGTTAACCGACTAAAATGGATAAGTGTCCATATCTATTGAACCAAGCAAGATAGAATCGATTTTATTTTTGCAGATGGTAGGTTTTTATGTGTATATCATTCCACAAGCTGACCCAAGGTGCTATCGTTAACGGTTCAGTTTCTACGTCAGGTTGGGTGGGGTTAACCGACTAAAAGGGATAAGTCTCCATATTTATTGCAGAAAGCAAGATAGAATCGATCTTGTATTTGCAGATGATAGGTTTTATGTGTATATTAATCCAAAAGCTGATCCAAGGTTCTGTCGTTAACCGTTCAATCTCTACGTCATAATGGGTTGGGTTAAACGAATAAAAGGGATACGTGTCCATATCTATTGCACCAAGCAAGATAGAATCGATTTTATTTTTGCAGGTAGTAGGTTTTATGCGTATATTAATCCACAAGCTGATCCAAGGTTCTGTCGTTAACCGTTCAATTTCTACGTCAAAGTGGGTGGGGTTAACCGACTAAAAGGGATAAGTGTCCATATTTATTGCACCAAGCAAAATAGAATCGATTTTGTTTTTGCAGATGATAGGTCTTTATGTGTATATTAATACACAAGCTTATCCAAGGCTCTATCGTTAACGGTTCAATTTCTTCGTCGTAGTGGGTGGCGTTAACCGCTTAAAAGGTATAAGTGTCCATATATATTGAACTAAGAAAGATAGAATCAAGTTTGTTCATGAATATAGTAGGTTTTTAGTAGATTTATACGCAAGTTGACTCAAGAATATATCGTTAACGGTTCAATTTCTACGTCATAATGGTTGGGGTTAACCGATTAAGAGGGTAAGTGTCCATATCTATTGTACCAAGCAAGATATAATCGATTTTGTTTTTGCAGATGGTAGGTTTTTATGTGTACATTAATCCACAAGCTTACCCAAGGTTCTATCGTTAAGCTGATCCAAGGTTCTGTCGTTAACGGTTCAGTTTCTACGTCATAGTGGGTGGGGTTAAACGACTAAAAGGTATAAGTGTCCATATCTATTTCACCAAGCAAGTTAGAATCTATTTTATTTTTGCATATGGTAGGTTTTTATGTGTATATTAATCCACAAGCTGATCCAAGATTCTATCGTTAACGGTTCAATTTCTACGTCATAGTGGGTGGGTTAACTGATTAAAAGGGATAAGTGTCCATATCCATTGCACCAAGCAAGATAGAATCGATTTTGTTTTTGCAGGTAGTAGGTTTTTATGTGTATATTAATCCACAAGCTTATCCAAGGTTCTGTCGTTAACCGTTCAATTTGTACGCCATAATGGGTTGGGTTAAACGACTAAAAGGGATAAGTGTCCATATCTATTGCAACAAGCAATATAGAGTCGATTTTATTTTTGCAGATGGTAGGTTTTTATGTGTATATCATTCCACAAGCTGATCCAAGGTTCTATCGTTAACGGTTCAATTTCTACGTCAAAGTGGGTGGTGTTAACCGACTAAAAGGGATAAGAGTCCATATTTATTGCACAAAGCAAGATAGAATCGATCTTGTATTTGCAAATGATTGGCTTTTATGTGTATATTAATCCACAAGCTGATTCAACGCTCTATCGTTAACGGTTCAATTTCTATGTCATAGTAGGTGGGGTTAACCGACTAAAAGCGATAAGTGTCCATATTTATTGCAGAAAGCAAGATAGAATCGATTTTGTTTTTGCAGATGGTAGGTTTTTATGTGTATATTAATGAACAAGCTTACCCAAGGTTCTATCGTTAACGGTTCAATTTCTACGTCAAAGTGGGTGGTGTTAACCGACTAAAAGGGATAAGAGTCCATATTTATTGCACAAAGCAAGATAGAATCGATCTTGTATTTGCAAATGATTGGCTTTTATGTGTATATTAATCCACAAGCTGATTCAACGCTCTATCGTTAACGGTTCAATTTCTATGTCATAGTAGGTGGGGTTAACCGACTAAAAGCGATAAGTGTACATATCTATTGTACCAACCAAGATAGAATCGATTTTGTTTTTGCAGATGGTAGGTTTTTATGTGTACATTAATCAAATTGGGTGGGGTTAACCGACTAAAAGGGATAAGTGTCCATATTTATTGCAGAAAGCAAGATAGAATCGACCTTGTATTCGCAGATGATATGTTTTTCTGTGTATATTAATCCACAAGCTGATCCATCGCTCTATCGTTAACGGTTCAGTTTCTACGTCATAGTGGGTGGGGTTAACCGATTAAAAGGGATATGTGTCCATATCTATTGCAGAAAGCAAGATAGAATCGATCTTTTATTTGCAGATGATAGGTATTTATGTGTATATTAATCCACAAGCTGATACAACGCTCTATCGTTAACGGTTCAATTTCTACGTCATAGTGGGTGGGGTTAACCGATTAAAAGGGATAAGTGTCCATATCTATTGAACCAAGAAAGATATAATCGAGTTTGTTTATGCATATAGTAGGCTTTTATGTTTATATTAATCCACAAGCTGATCCAGGGTTTTATCGTTAAGGGTTCAATTTCTACGTCAAAGTGGGTGGGGTTAACTGACCAAAAGGGATAAGTGTCCATATTTATTGCACCAAACAAGATAGAATCGGGTTTGTTCTTTCATATGGTAGGCTTTTATATTTATATTAATACACAAGCTGATCCAAGGTTCTATCGTTAACGGTTCAATTTCTACGTCAAATTGGGTGGGGCTATCCGACGAAAAGGGATAAGTGTCCATATTTATTGCAGAAAGCAAGATAGAATCGATCTTGATTTGCAGATGATAGGTTTTTATGTGTATATTAATCCACAAGCTGATCCATCGCTCTATCGTTAACGGTTCAATTTCTACGTCATAGTGGGTGGGGTTAACCGATTAAAAGGGATAAGTGTCCATATCTATTGCACCAAGCAAGATAGGAACGATTTTGTTTTTGCAGATGGTAGGTTTTTATGTGTATATTAATCCACAAGCTGATCCAAGGTTACGGTTCAATTTCTACGTCAAATTGAGTGGGGTTAACCGACTAAAAGGGATAAGTGTCCATATTTATTGCACCAAGCAAGATAGAATCGATCTTGTATTTGCAGATGATTGGCTTTTATGTGTATATTAATCCACAAGCTGATCCAACGCTCTATTGTTAACGGTTAAATTTCTACGTCATAGTGGGTGGGGCTAACCGATTAAAAGAGATAAATGTCCATATCTATTGCACCAAGAAAGATAGAAACGATTTTGCTTTGCAGATGGTAGGTTTTTATGTGTACATTAATCCGCAAGCGAATTCAAGGTTATGTCGTTAACGGTTCAGTTTCTACGTCTCAGTGGGTGGGGTTAAACGAGTAAAAGGTATAGGTGTCCATATCTATTGCTCCATGCAAGGTAGAATCGATTTTATTTTTGCGGATGGTAGGTTTTTATGTGTATATTAATCCACAAGCTGATCCAAGGTTACGGTTCAATTTCTACGTCAAATTGGGTGGGGTTAACCGACTAAAAGGGATAAGTGTCCATATTTATTGCACCATGCAAGATAGAATCGATCTTGTATTTGCAGATGATTGGCTTTTATGTGTATATTAATCCACAAGCTGATCCAACGCTCTATTGTTAACGGTTAAATTTCTACGTCATAGTGGGTGGGGCTAACCGATTAAAAGAGATAAATGTCCATATCTATTGCACCAAGAAAGATAGAAACGATTTTGCTTTGCAGATGGTAGGTTTTTATGTGTATATTAATCCACAAGCTTATCCAAGGTTCTGTCGTTAACGGTTCAGTTTCTACGTCACAGTGGGTGGGGTTAAACGAGTAAAAGGTATAAGTGTCCATATCTATTGCTCCAAGCAAGGTAGAATCGATTTTATTTTTGCGGATGGTAGGTTTTTATGTGTATATTAATCCACTAGCTTATCGATCGCTCTATCGTTAACGGTTCAATTTCTACGTCATAGTGGGTGGGGTTAACCGATTAAAAGGGATAAGTGTCCATATTGTCACGGATATTAACATCACTAAGTTATACCATCACTAAGGCGATGCCAAGGCCACGATAAGCAGTATTTACGTCAATAATCAAATCATGTATACACATATATAATGCAGCCGAAAGATGTCACACACAGCTGCATTTACTTATACGCCTATGTATGCGCGAGAGACTGTAAACTACAAACATTCACATAAATAATTCAATCATTATGTATCTACATAAACGAATAAATAAATGCATCTACACATATGTACGTATACGAGCAGCGGAGCGGCAATGCACAAACACATGCATATATCTTATCTGAGTTGTCACAAGAGAGAGCAATAATTTGTGCACGTAGTTGTGGCTGGCGATTATGTAGCCGAACTAACTAGTAACTTCTGGAAATCGAAGAGCCTAGAAGTATGCAGCGTAAACTATAAAAGCGGGGCAGGCGAGTAAGAAGTAATTCAGTTTGAGTTGAGCAATCAATAAGTTATTGATTAAGCACGCGATCTGGCGGCCAATAGTAGAGTTTAATTTGAGTTATCAATCAGTTTGGTTATTAAGCCAGCGAGTAGCAAAGTATAAGTGTTATTGTGAAGTACATTAATAAAGGCCATTTGTCCATTATTCAATATTGGAGTTATTTATTCAACAGTTTAGTGGTTCGAACTGAGCAGAGGATTGCAAATAAGAGGATTTGCAGAAAATTCGTTACAATTGGTGTCAGAAGAGGAATTGTTGAATAAATTCTAGAGGACAACAAGGACATGGCAAAGTTAAGTGAATTGAAGATCCCGCAACTGAAGAAGGAGTTGGAGAGCCGTGGATTGAATACAAGCGGCGTTAAACTCGAACTTCAGGCACGGCCACGAGAGGCAATGGAAGCAGAAGGAATTGATGTGGAAGAGCATGTCTTTCATCTTGATGGCGAGGAGACAACAAAAATTGATGAGAAGAACGGAAGTCCGAGTCCAGTTGCAAGCGGCGAGAATAATGCGATATTGGCTTTGTTATCACAGATATCGGCAAAAATGGAAACCCAGAAAACACGCATAACAGAAATGTCATCACAAATATCCACAAATATAGCATCCCAACTAGAATCCCAGGAGAACCGTATAACATCCAAGATGGAAGAACAGAAGACACGTATTGCAGAAATGTCATCTGAAATAACAGCGAAGATTGAACCACAAGAGGCACGAATATCCGAAATGTCGGCGCAAATTTCAGCACAGATATCATCGCAGATATCTGCTCAACTGGAAGAGCAAGAAGAACGTATTTCCTCGAAGTTGGAGGCGCAAGATACAAAAATTTTACAGTTTGAAGAAAAAATCGAGGCCGAGGTGGATGCTTTGAGAGGACGAATCGAGCAGTTGCAACTAAATCGCCCAGCAGTTTCAACGAGTAATCCAAAGGTAAAAACACCATCCTTTGACGGTTCTGTTCCTTTCCAGGTCTTTAAGCTACAATTTGAGAAGACCGCAACAGTGAACAATTGGAATGCTGAAGATAAAGTTGCTGCATTGTTCGTAGCTTTAAAAGGACCAGCTGCGGAAATCTTACAGACCATCCCAGAGTACGAGCGGAACCACTACTAAACATTGATGAGCGCTTTAGAGAGACGTTAGGGAAGCGAGCATAGGAAACAGATATTCAAAATTGAGTTGCAAAACCGCTACCAAAAAGCAAATGAGACATTGCAGGAGTTTGCTTCAGATATTGAAAGATTGGCTCATCTTGCAAATGCGGACGCACCCGTGGAATACACTGAAAGGGTAAAAATCCAGAGCTTCATAAATGGCATACGAGATGTGGAAACGAAGCGGGCTACATATGCGAATCCAAAACTAAAGTTTGCTGAAACGGTATCGCATTCACTGACTCAGGAAACAGCCTCCCTTTTGAGTAAGCCAGCGTACAAAGCTCATCGAGTGGAAATGGAAAAGCCAGACTGGGTAGACGCAATTTTGGAAGCATTGAAGGGTACGCAGCAGAAGAATAATGATGCAGTCAAATGCTTTAAGTGTGGAAAGCCAGGGCATATTGCGCGTTATTGCAACACCAACCTTAACAGTTCCAACAATGTGGGTGGTCGTAAACGCAGAGCAGAAGGAGATGAGCAAATCTCCGAGACAAATCAATCGTTAAACTAAAGCGAGTCAGCAGCAAGGGGCGACAGCTGACTCCCTCAATTGAATGCCCCATAATCTCTATCTCACAAATTGGAAGAAGGTCGAGCAATCTTACTGTCGGAGGACATGTGGATGGAAAGGAACGTTTACTGACTTTAGATACGGGTACATCTCATTCCATCATTCGAGCGGATTTAATCAACAAGAAGATAAGACCATTGCATGGAGCAATATTGCGTACAGCCACTGGAGAAGACACCCAGGTAATTGGAGAAGTAGAATGTGAAGTAGCAATTGGGAACGTCACGGTACTACACAATTTTATAGTGGCAGGTATTGTTGATGAAATCATAATTGGAGTGGACTTCTTAATCAACCAAGGCATCAAAATCGATATGCAAAGCAAGACGATGCGATATAAGAACATGGATGTGCCACTTAATTTCGGCTACGAGAGAGGTTACAGCAGTAAACGAGTGCTGGTGGAAGAGAGTCAGCAAATACCACCAAAATCAGAAGCAGTCATCTGGGCAAAGGTTGATGGAGATTGTGGGACAAACAAATTGTGGGTTGTCGAAGCAGCAAACAAATCAGCACTAAACATACTTGTAGGAAAAACCCTGGCTATGACAAAACAAGATGGACGTTTTCCGGTAAGAGTACTCTGTGAGGACCCCAAAGCCGAGGACTTTGTATCCTCACAACATACACATATCTATATATTTTTGCAAATAACATACATTTGGAAATAACTTGGAATTTATACTTGAATTTTTATCACTTTGGAAATAACTTGGAATTTATACTTGAATTTTTATCACTTATATATTTTTTGCATGAAGCACCAGAAATATACATATGTATACCTTTATGAATTATGCCCTAAATACATATATTCTGTTGTACATTGAATTTATAATTATTAAATTGAAGAATAAATTACACTTGCGCACTTTTGCACGCAAGCCAAATATTTACATTTTCGCAAACATAAACTTTGAATATAGGATCACCCTAACATACATTAAATATTTGGAAATTAGATACGCACAAAACATAAAAATGCAGCGGTTTGCACACTCAAAATCCAATGTACCCAGTTACAAATACAACATACATAATAACTTAAGTGAACGGAGATCAGCAGCAAGTCGTCAAAATAAGCGCCGCTACTAATTGAAATTTCGTTATACATATTTACGCACTAGCATACAACACACCAACGCACTCCATACAACAGAAGGCAGAAGCATTGGGCAAAGCAAAAACACAGCATTAGAATCAGGTGACCACAAACAAATATACAAACACACAATATATAAACCAAAGCCTGGAAAGCACGGTATGAGCAAGTACAAAGGCATTGTATTCAATAAGGAGCATTATGGTGCATGGAAATTCATGGGAAGGAAATATTTACCGGAATAACAGTTGTTTTATATTGTTAATACTATTAGTTGAAAGTTGTTATTATAAAATAACCGTTTGCCTGCGTGCAAAAATTAGTATATAAGGGCGACGAATTCGCATTGAAATTCAGAGATTAGGAGACAGGCATACGAGTCGGTAGGCTTTATCACTACCGACCAAGAGTACACCTGAAGGCTTTTTCTCTTCATTTGTACTTAGAGTATACTTGTCTGGAGGCTTTATCACTCCATTCGACCGCAGAGGTTGGCCGAGGGCTTTATCACCTCCGTCACCTCTTATAGAGCAAGGAAATCAGCCTAGGAGTAGAAAAGTAGAATTTTATCAAATAAATAATTTTTATAACGTTTTGTATCGAACAAAACAGAGTTATTCTTTCAGAAGGACCGTTAGGAATTTCTACTTCCAGGAACCCTGGACGGACTGAGATCAATCCCGGCAAAGTCAGGGAAAAGTCCGTCACAACTCAATGAGTTCAAGTCACCACTCAAACTGACTAAAGCAGCTATTTTGGGAAGATTCCAAGAGGCTGAAGTAGTTATTAACTGTGAACAGCTCCAGGAACACGTTTCAGCTAGTAATACTGATCTTTCAAATGACATCACGGCATGGATGCAGGGGCTAGAGGAAGCATATCAGAGTAAGGCAAAACAACTGCTCCTAAAGTACGCGAACATATTTGACCAGGATGATTCTAAACCAGGCCGCACCAACGTTGTGAAACATCAAATTGACACTGGAGATGCGAGGCCTATCCGTCAAGCTCCACGTAGTGTTCCACTGGCGAAGCGGGAAGTTGTGAGTCAAATCATTCAAGAAATGAGCGACAGCGGCGTCATCGAACAATCAGATAGTCCATGGAGCTCACCGGTAGTAATTGTAAAAAAGAAGGATGGAAAAATGAGGTTTTGCGTGGACTACCGGAAGTTGAATGACGTAACGAAAAAGGATAGCTACCCATTGCCAAGAATTGACGACACTCTGGACTCGCTATCTGGTACGAAATGGTTTTCCACGCTGGACTTGAAAAGCGGCTACTGGCAAGTGGATGTGAAGGAGGAAGATAAAGAGAAAACAGCCTTCAGTGTCGGTGATGGTTTTTGGCAATTTACAGTGATGCCTTTTGGACTTTGTAATGCACCAGCTACTTTTGAGAGCTCATGGACCAGGTAGTGAAAGGACTACATTGGAAAACATGCTTGGTGTACCTGGACGACATCATCGTATTGGGCAAGAACTTTGATGAACGTTTTAAGAACTTGGAGGAAGTTTTCCATAGAATAGCTGGCGCTGGTCTGAAGTTAAGTCCCAAAAAGTGTGCGCTGTTTAAAAAGGAAGTCAATTATTTGGGTCACAAGGTAACGACAGAGGGCATCTGCACTGCGAACGAAAAAATAGAGGCTTTAAAGGATTGGCCAAGACCACAGAACCTACATGAATTGAGAAGTTTTCTTGGGCTGTGCACATATTACCGCCGATTTGTACCAAATTTTTCCAGCGTAGCCCATAGCCTCCATGAGCTTACAAGAAAAAACAAAGCTTTTGAATGGAAGAAGGAGCAAGAAGTGGCTTTCCAAACATTGAAGGAGCGTTTGTGCACTGCCCCAATGTCAGCATATCCGATTCCAGGAGTAACATTTATTCTAGATACAGATGCGAGTGGATATGCTATAGGAGGCGTTTTATCACAACTGGTCGATGGACAGGAGAAGGTAGTTGCATATTACAGCCGTTCGATTGGAAAACCAGAGAGGAACTACTGTATTACGCGGAGAGAGCTGTTGGCATTGGTAGAGTGCATTAAACATTTTCACAAATACCTCTACGGCCAGCGATTCCGTGTCAGGACAGATCACGCAGCGTTGAAACGGCTTCTGCAGTTCCGTAATCCGGAAGGACAATTGGCACGGTGGATCGAGCGACTACAAAGCTACGACTTTTCCATTGAGCATCGAAAAGGTAGTACCCATGGAAATGCTGATGCAATGTCACGAAGACCATGTAGTCTGGAATGCAAGCACTGCTCAAAGGCCGAGGCTAAAGAAGACATTATAGATGTCCGGCTAATGACTATAACGTGTACGGATGAATGGGACAAGGAACAACTAAGAAAGTGTCAACTAGAAGATACAGATCTTTCACATGTTATGCAAGGGCTCAAACGAAACGAAAGACCAAGTAGAGAGGAGATGTCAGCAGAGAGTCCCATTGCGAAGTCATATTGGGCACAGTGGAACAGTTTAGAATTGATATCCGGTTGCTTGCATCGAGTATGGGAGAGTGAGGATGGTCAATGCCAGAAGAAACTGATATTTGTTCCCAGGAAGAGGATTCCTGACGTGCTCAGCGAGCTGCACAATGGTCCAAGTGGAGGTCATCTTGGAATCACGAAGACCCTCGAAAAAATTAAGCAGGGATTCTATTGGGTTGGTTGCCGTCAGTCGGTCACCGAGTGGATTTCCAACTGCGAGGTATGCAACAGAGCGAAAGGGCCCAAAACCCGAAGTCATGGCCAGATGAAGCAGTATATTTCAGGTGCACCATTTGAAAGGATCGCCATGGATGTCGCAGGTCCATTTCCTACTAGCAACCGCGGAAACAAATACGTACTGGTGGTTATGGATTATTTCTGTAAATGGCCAGAGGTATACCCAATCCCAAACCAAGAAGCAGAAACAGTAGCAGAAGTGTTTAAAAACGAATGGGTTGCAAGGTATGTTGTAACAATGGAGTAAAATTCTGACCAAGGCAGGAATTTTGAATCAGCTGTGTTCCAAGAAATATGCAAGAAGTTGGGCATTCGAAAAACACGGACAACTGCATTGCATCCTCAGTCCGATGGTATGGTGGAACGCTTCAATAGAACGTTGGAGGAGCATTTAAGGAAAGTTGTAGACAATTACCATAAGGACTGGGATACACACATATCATTATTCTTGATGGCCTACCGGTCGGCAGTACATCATACAACGGGCCAAACTCCCGCAAAGGTAATTTTTGGCAATGACCTTCGACTGCCAGCTGATTTGAAGTATGGGATAGATGCCGATGCGGAGAGGAATGTCAAGAAATCCACTGGTGTCTTGGAAGAAGAGCTGAGAGAGATACACGATCTGGTAAGGCAACGAGCAAAGATTATGAGTGAAACGATGAAAGCGAGATACGATAAAGCAATTAATTCGGAAGGGTTTCAGGAAGGAGATTTGGTGCTACTATACAACCCACAACGAAAAAAAGGTTTGTCCCCGAAATTGCAGTGTAACTGGGAAGGCCCATACAAAGTTGTAAAACGGATCAACGATGTAGTGTACCGCATACAAACCACTACCAAACCACGAACCAAAATGAAAGTGGTTCATTTGGAGAGATTAGCAGCGTTTAGGTCGAGAGATTTGTCTGACCGGGACGATCAGACTTAGGTGGAGGGCAGTGTCACGGATATTAACATCACTAAGTTATACCATCACTAAGGCGATGCCAAGGCCACGATAAGTAGTATTTACGTCAATAATCAAATAATGTATACACATATATAAGGCAGCCGAAAGATGTCACACACAGATGCATTTACTTATACGCCTATGTATGCGCGAGAGATTGTAAACTACAAACATTCACATAAATAATTCAATCATTATGTATCTAAATAAACGAATAAATAATAGCATCTACACATATGTACGTATACGAGCAGCGGAGCGGCAATGCACAAACACATGCATATACCTTATCTGATTTGTCACAAGAGAAAGCAATAATTTGTGCACGTAGTTGTGGCTGGCGATTTTGTAGCCGAACTAACTAGTAACTTCTGGAAATCGAAGAGCCTAGAAGTATGCAGCGTAAACTATAAAAGCGGGGCAGGCGAGTAAGAAGTAATTCAGTTTGAGTTGAGCAATCAATGAGTTATTGATTAAGCACGCGATCTGGCGGCCAATAGTAGAGTTTAATTTGAGTTATCAATCAGTTGGGTTATTAAGCCAGCGAGTAGCAAAGTATAAGTGTTATTGTGAAGTACATTAATAAAGGCCATTTTCCCATTATTCAATATTGGAGTTATTTATTCAACAGTTTAGTGGTTCGAACTGAGCAGAGGATTGCAAATAAGAGGATTTGCAGAAAATTCGTTACAATATCTATTGCACCAAGCAAGATAGAAACTATTTTATTTTTGCAGGTAGTAGGTTTTTATGTGTATATTAATCCACAAGCTGATCCAAGGTTACGGTTCAATTTCTACGTCAAATTGGGTGGGGTTAACCGACTAAAAGGGATAAGTGTCCATATTTATTGCACCAAGCAAGCTAGAATCGATCTTGTATTTGCAGATGATTGGCTTTTATGTGTATATTAATCCACAAGCTGATTCAACGCTCTATTGTTAACGGTTAAATTTCTACGTCATAGTGGGTGGGCTAACCGATTAAAAGAGATAAGTGTCCCTATCTATTGCACCAAGCAAGATAGAAACGATTTTGCTTTGCAGATGTAGGTTTTTATGTGTACATTAATCCACAAGCGAATTCAAGGTTCTGTCGTTAACGGTTCAATTTCTACGTCATAGTGGGTGGGGTTAACCGACTAAAAGCAATAAGTGTCCATATCTATTGCACCAGGCAAGATAGAATCGATTTTATTTTTGCAGATGGTAGGGTTTTACGTTTATATTAATCCACAAGCTGATCCAACGCTCTATCGTTAACGGTTCAATTTCTACGTCATAGTGGGTGGGGTTAAACGAATAAAAGGGATAAGTGTCCATATCTATTGCACGAAGCAAGATAGGATCGATTTTATTTTTGCAGATGGTAGGTATTTATGTGTATATTAATCCAGAAGCTGACCAAGAGTTCTATCGTTAACGGTTCAGTTTCTACGTCATAGTGGGTGGGGTTAACCGACTAAAAGGGATAAGTGTCCATATCTTTTGAACCAAGCAAGATAAAATCGATTTTATTTTTGCAGATTGTAGGTTTTTATGTGTATATTAATCCACAAGCTGATCTAAGGATGTATCGTTAACGGTTCAATTTCTACGTCATAGTGGGTGGGGTTAACCGACTAAAATGGATAAGTGTCCATATCTATTGAACCAAGCAAGATAGAATCGATTTTATTTTTGCAGATGGTAGGATTTTATGTGTATATTAATCCACAAGCTGATCCAAGGTTCTAGCGTTAAGGGTTCAATTTCTACGTCAGATTGGGTGGGGTTAACCGACTAATAGGGATAAGTGTCCATATCTATTGAACCAAGAAAGATATAATCGATTTTGTATTTGCAGATGGTAGATTTTTATGCGTATATTAATCCACAAGCTGATCCAGGGTTCTATCGTTAACGGTTCAATTTCTACGTCAAAGTGGGTGGGGTTAACTGACCAAAAGGGATAAGTGTCCATATTTATTGCACCAAACAAGATAGAATCGGGTTTGTTCTTGCATATGGTAGGCTTTTATGTTTATATTAATACACAAGCTGATCTAAGGTTCTATCGTAAACGGTTCAATTTCTACGTCAAATTGGGTGGGGTTATCCGACTAAAAGGGATAAGTGTCCATATTTATTGCACCAAGAAAGATAGAAACGATTTTGTTTTTGCAGATGGTAGGTTTTTATGTGCATATTAATCCACAAGCTGATCCAAGGTTCTGTCGTTAACGGTTCAATTACTACGTCACAGTGGGTGGGCTTAACCGATTAAAAGGGATATGTGTCCATATCTATTGCACCAAGCAAGATAGAATCGATTTTGTATTTGCAGATGGTAGATTTTTATGCGTATATTAATCCACAAGCTGATCCAAGGTTCTGTCGATAACCGTTCAATTTCTACGTCATAATGGGTTGGGTTAAACGACTAAAAGGGATAAGTGTCCATATCTATTGCACCAAGCAAGATAGAATCGATTTTGTATTTGCAGATGGTAGATTTTTATGCGTATATTAATCCACAAGCTGATCCAAGGTTCTGTCGATAACCGTTCAATTTCTACGTCATAATGGGTTGGGTTAAACGACTAAAAGGGATAAGTGTCCATATCTATTGCACCAATCAAGATAGAATCGATTTTGTATTTGCAGATGGTAGATTTTTATGCGTATATTAATCCACAAGCTGATCCAGGGTTCTATCGTTAACGGTTCAATTTCTACGTCAAAGTGGGTGGGGTTAACTGACCAAAAGGGATAAGTGTCCATATTTATTGCACCAAACAAGATAGAATCGGGTTTGTTCTTGCATATGGTAGGCTTTTATGTTTATATTAATACACAAGCTGATCTAAGGTTCTATCGTAAACGGTTCAATTTCTACGTCAAATTGGGTGGGGTTATCCGACTAAAAGGGATAAGTGTCCATATTTATTGCACCAAGAAAGATAGAAACGATTTTGTTTTTGCAGATGGTAGGTTTTTGTGTGCATATTAATCCACAAGCTGATCCAAGGTTCTGTCGTTAACGGTTCAATTACTACGTCACAGTGGGTGGGCTTAACCGATTAAAAGGGATATGTGTCCATATCTATTGCACCAAGCAAGATAGAATCGATTTTGTTTTTGCAGATGGTAGGTTTTTATGTGTATATTAATCCACAAGCTGATCCAACGCTCTGTCGTTAACGGTTAAATTTCTACGTCATAGTGGGTGGGGCTAACCGATTAAAAGAGATAAGTTCCATATCTATTGCACCAAGCAAGATAGAAACGATTTTGATTTGCAGATGGTAGGTTTTTATGTGTACATTAATCCACAAGCGAGTTCAAGGTTCTGTCATTAACGGTTCAATTTCTACGTCAGAGTGGGTGGGGTTAACCGACTGAAAGCGATAAGAGTCCATATCTATTGCACCAAGCAAGATAGAATCGATCTTGTATTTGCAGATGATTGGCTTTTATGTGTATATTAATCCACAAGCTGATCCAACACTCTATCGTTAACGGTTAAATTTCTACGTCATAGTGGGTGGGGTTAACCGATTAAAAGGGATAAGTGTCCATATCTATTGCACCAAGCAAGATAGAAACGATTTTGTTTTTGCAGATGGTAGGTTTTTATGTGTGTATTAATCCACAAGCTGATCCAAGGTTCTGTCGTTAACTGTTCAATTTCTACGTCACAAAGGGTGGGCTTAGCCGACTAAAAGGGATAAGTGTCCATATCTATTGCACCAAGCAAGATAGAATCGATTTTATTTTTGCAGATGGAAGGTGTTTATGTGTATATCATTCCACAAGCTGATCCAAGGTTCTATCGTTAACGGTTCAATTTCTGCGTCAAATTGGGCGGGGTAAACCGACTAAAAGGGATAAGTGTCCATATTTATTGCAGAAAGCAAGATAGAATCGATCTTGTATTTGCAGATGATAGGTTTTTATGTGTATATTAATCCACAAGCTGATCCATTGCTCTATCGTTAACGGTTCAATTTCTACGTCATAGTGGGTGGGGTTAACCGATTAAAAGGGATAAGTGTCCATATCTATTGCACCAGGCAAGATAGAAACTATTTTGTTTTTGCAGATGGTAGGTTTTTATGTGTGTATTAATCCACAAACTGATCCAAGGTTACGGTTCAATTTCTACGCCAAATTGGGTGGGGTTAACCGACTAAAAGAGATAAGTGTCCATATTTATTGCACCTAGAAAGATAGAATCGATCTTGTATTTGCAGATGATTGGCTTTTATGTGTATATTAATCCACAAGCTGATCCATCGCTCTATCGTTAACGGTTCAATTTCTACGTCATAGTGGGTGGGGTTAACCGACTAAAAGGGATAAGTGTCCATATCTATTGCACCAAGCAAGATAGAAAAGATTTTGTTTTTGCAGATGGTAGGTTTTTATGTGCATATTAATCCACAAGCTGATCCAAGGTTCTGTCGTTAACTGTTCAATTACTACGTCACAGTGGGTGGGCTTAACCGATTAAAAGGGATATGTGTCCTTTTCTATTACACCAAGCAAGATAGAATCGATTTTATTTTCGCAGATGGTAGGTTTTTATGTGTATATTAATCCAAAAGCTGATCCAACGCTCTATCGTTAACGGTTAAATTTCTACGTCATAGTGGGTGGGGCTAACCGATTAAAAGAGATAAGTTCCATATCTATTGCACCAAGCAAGATAGAATCGATCTTGTATTTGCAGATGATTGGCTTTTATGTGTATATTAATCCACAAGCTGATCCAACACTCTATCGTTAACGGTTAAATTTCTACGTCATAGTGGGTGGGGTTAACCGATTAAAAGGGATAAGGGTCCATATCTATTGCACCAAGCAAGATAGAAACGATTTTGTTTTTGCAGATGGTAGGTTTTTTATGTGTATATTAATCCACAAGCTGATCCAAGGTTCTGTCGGTAACAGTTCAATTTCTACGTCACAGTGGGTTGGCTCAGCCGATTAAAAGGGATAAGTGTCCATATCTATTGCACCAAGCAAGATAGAATCGATTTTATTTTTGCAGATGGTAGGTGTTTATGTGTATATCATTCCACAAGCCGATCCAAGGTTCTATCGTTAACGGTTCAATTTCTACGTCAAATTGGGTGGGGTAAACCGACTAAAAGGGATAAATGTCCATATTTATTGCAGAAAGCAAGATAGAATCGATCCTGTATTTGCAGACGATAGGTTTTTATGTGTAATTAATCCACAAGCTGATCCATCGCTCTATCGTTAACGGTTCAATTTCTACGTCATAGTGGGTGGGGTTAACCGATTAAAAGGGATAAGTGTCCATATCTATTGCACCAAGCAAGATGTAATCGATTTTATTTTTGCAGATGGTAGGTATTTATGTGTATATTAATCCAGAAGCTGACCAAGAGCTCTATCGTTAGCGGTTCAATTTCTACGTCATAGTGGGTGGGGTTAAACGACTAAAAGGGATAAGTGTCCATATCTATTGAACGAAGAAAGATATAATCGGGTTTGTTTATGCATATGGTAGGCTTTATGTTTATATTAATTCACAAGCTGATCCAGGGTTTTATCGTTAACGGTTCAATTTCTACGTCAAAGTGGGTGGGGTTAACTGACCAAAAGGGATAAGTGTCCATATTTATTGCACCAAACAATATAGAATGGGGGTCGTTCTTTCATATGGTAGGCTTTTATGTTTATATTAATACACAAGCTGATCCAAGGTTCTATCGTTAACGGTTCAATTTCTACGTCAAATCGGGTGGGGTTATCCGACTAAAAGGGATAAGTTTCCATATCTATTGCACCAAGCAAGATAGAATCGATTTTATTTCTGCAGATGGTAGGTTATTATGTGTATATCATTCCACAAGCTGATCCAAGGTTCTATCGTTAACGGTTCAGGTTCTACGTCAAGTTGGGTGGGGTTAACCGACTAAAAGGGATAAGTGTCCATATTTATTGCAGAAAGCAAGATAGAATAGATCTTGTATTTGCAGATGATAGGTTTTTATGTGTATATTAATCCACAAGCTGATCCAATGCTCTATCGATAAAGGTTCAATTTCTACGTCAAAGTGGGTGGGGTTAATCGACTAAAAGGGATAAGTATCCATTTTTATTGCACCAAGCAAGATAGAATCGATTTTGTTTTTGCAGATGGTAGGTTCTTATGTGTGTATTAATCCACAAGCTGATCCAAGGTTCCGTTAATGGTTCAATTACTACGTCACAGTGGGTGGGCTTAGCCGATTAAAAGGGATATGTGTCCATATCTATTGCACCAAGAAAGATAGAATCGATTTTGTTTTTGCAGATGGTAGGTTTTTATGTGTGTATTAATCACAAGCTGACCCAAGGCTCTATCGTTAACGGTTCAATTTCTAGGTCATAGTGGGTGGGGTTAACCGATTAAAAGCGATAAGTGTCCATATCTATTGCACGAAGCAAGATAGAATCGATTATGTATTTGCAGATGGTAGATTTTTATGCGTATATTAATCCACAAGCTGATCCAAGGTTCTGTCGTTAACGGTTCAATATCTAAGTCATAGTGGGTGGGGTTAAACGACTAAAAGGGATAAGTGTCCATATTCATTGCACCAAGCAAGATAGAATCGATTTTATTTTTGCAGGTAGTAGGTTTTTATGTGTATATTAATCCACAAGCTGATCCAAGGTTCTGTCGTTAACGGTCAATTTCTACGTCATAATGGGTTGATTTAAACGACTAAAAGGGATAAGTGTCCATATCTATTGCACCAAGCAAGATGTAATCGATTTTATTTTTGCAGATGGTAGGTTTTTATGTGTATATTATTCCACAAGCTGATCCAAGGTTCTGTCGTTAACGGTTCAATTACTACGTCACAGTGGGTGGGCTTAACCGATTAAAAGGGATATGTGTCCATATCTATTGCACCAAGCAAGATAGAATCGATTTTGTTTTTGCAGATGGTAGGTTTTTATGTTTATATTAATCCAAAAGCTGATCCAACGCTCTATCGTTAACGGTTAAATTTCTACGTCATAGTGGGTGGGGCTAACCGATTAAAAGATATAAGTTCCATATCTATTGCACCAAGCAAGAATGAAACGATTTTGCTTTGCAGATGGTAGGTTTTTATGTGTACATCAATCCACAAGCGAATTCAAGGTTCTGTCGTTAACGGTTCAATTTCTACGTCATAGTGGGTGGGGTTAACCGACTAAAAGCGATAAGAGTCCATATCTATTGCACCAAGCAAGATAGGATCGATCTTGTATTAGCAGATGATAGGTTTTTATGTGTATATTAATCCACAAGCTGATCCATCGCTCTATCGTTAACGGTTCAATTTCTACATCATAGTGGGTGGGGTTAACCGATTAAAAGGGATAAGTGTCCATATCTATTGCACCAGGCAAGATAGAAATTATTTTGTTTTTGCAGATGGTAGGTTTTTATGTGTATATTAATCCACAAACTGATTCAAGGTTACGGTTCAATTTCTACGTCAAATTGGGTGGGGTTAACCGACTAAAAGGGATAAGTGTCCATATTTATTGCACCAAGCAAGATAGAATCGATCTTGTATTTGCAGATGATTGGCTTTTATGTGTATATTAATCCACAAGCTGATCCAACGCTCTATCGTTAGCGGTTCAATTTCTACGTCATAGTGGGTGGGGTTAAACGACTAAAAGGGATAAGTTTCCATATCTATTGCACCAAGCTAGATAGAATTGATTTTATTTTTGCAGATGGTAGGTATTTATGTGTATATTAGTCCAGAAGCTGACCAAGAGTTCTATCGTAAACAGTTCAGTTTCTACGTCATAGTGGGTGGGGTTAACCGACTAAAAGGGATAAGTGTCCATATTTATTGCAGAAAGCAAGATAGAATCGATCTTTTATTTGCAGATGATAGGTTTTTATGTGTATATTAATACAAAGGCTGATCCAACGCTCTATCGTTAACGGTTCAATTTCTACGTCATAGTGGGTGGGGTTAACCGATTAAAAGGGATAAGTGTCCATATATATTGCACCAAGCAATATAGAAACGATTTTGTTTTTGCAGATGGTAGGTTTTTATGGGTATATTAATCCACAAGCTGATCAAGGTTCTGTCGTTAACGGTTCAATTACTACGTCACAGTGGGTGGGCTTAACAGATTAAAAGAGATATGTGTCCATATCTATTGCACCAAGCAAGATAGAATCGATTTTATTTCTGCAGATGCTAGGGCTTATGTGTATATTTATTCACAAGCTGATCCAACGCTCTATCGTTAGCGGTTCAATTTCTACGTCATAGTGGGTGGGGTTAAACGACTAAAAGGGATAAGTTTCCATATCTATTGCACCAAGCTAGATAGAATTGATTTTATTTTTGCAGATGGTAGGTATTTATGTGTATATTAGTCCAGAAGCTGACCAAGAGTTCTATCGTAAACAGTTCAGTTTCTACGTCATAGTGGGTGGGGTTAACCGACTAAAAGGGATAAGTGTCCATATTTATTGCAGAAAGCAAGATAGAATCGATCTTTTATTTGCAGATGATAGGTTTTTATGTGTATATTAATACAAAGGCTGATCCAACGCTCTATCGTTAACGGTTCAATTTCTACGTCATAGTGGGTGGGGTTAACCGATTAAAAGGGATAAGTGTCCATATATATTGCACCAAGCAATATAGAAACGATTTTGTTTTTGCAGATGGTAGGTTTTTATGGGTATATTAATCCACAAGCTGATCCAAGGTTCTGTCGTTAACGGTTCAATTACTACGTCACAGTGGGTGGGCTTAACAGATTAAAAGAGATATGTGTCCATATCTATTGCACCAAGCAAGATAGAATCGATTTTATTTCTGCAGATGCTAGGGCTTATGCGTATATTTATTCACAAGCTGATCCAACGCTCTATCGTTAACGGTTCAATTTCTACGTCATAGCGGGTGGGGTTAAACGACTAAAAGGGATAAGTGTCCATATCTATTTCACGAAGCAAGATAGAATCGATTTTATTTTTGCAGATGGTAGGTATTTATGTCTCTATTAATCCAGAAGCTGACCAAGAGTTCTATCGTTAACGGTTCAATTTCTACGTCATAGTGGGTGGGGTTAACCGACTAAAATGGATAAGTGTCCATATCTGTTGAACCAAGCAAGATAGAATCTATTTTATTTTTGCGGATGGTAGGGTTTTATGTGTATATTAATCCACAAGCTGATCCAAAGCTCTATCGATAACGGTTCAATTTCTACGTCAAAGTGGGTGGGGTTAACCGACTAAAAGGGATAAGTATCCATTTTTATTGCACCAAGCAAGATAGAATCGATTTTGTTTTTGCAGATGGTAGGTTCTTATGTGTGTATTAATCCACAAGCTGATCCAAGGTTCCGTTAATGGTTCAATTACTACGTCACAGTGGGTGGGCTTAGCCGGTTAAAAGGGATATGTGTCCATATCTATTGCACCAAGAAAGATAGAATCGATTTTGTTTTTCCAGATGGTAGGTTTTTATGTGTGTATTAATCACAAGCTGACCCAAGGCTCTATCGTTAACGGTTCAATTTCTACGTCATAGTGGGTGGGGTTAACCGATTAAAAGCGATAAGTGTCCATATCTATTGCACGAAGCAAGATAGAATCGATTTTGTATTTGCAGATGGTAGATTTTTATGCGTATATTAATCCACAAGCTGATCCAAGGTTCTGTCGTTAACGGTTCAATATCTAAGTCATAGTGGGTGGGGTTAAACGACTAAAAGGGATAAGGGTCCATATTCATTGCACCAAGCAAGATAGAATCGATTTTATTTTTGCAGGTAGTAGGTTTTTATGTGTATATTAATCCACAAGCTGACCCAAGGTTCTGTCGTTAACCGTTCAATTTCTACGTCATAATGGGTTGGGTTAAACGACTAAAAGGGATAAGTGTCCATATCTATTGCACCAAGCAAGATGTAATCGATTTTATTTTTGCAGATGGTAGGTTTTTATGTGTATATTATTCCACAAGCTGATCCAAGGTTCTGTCGTTAACGGTTCAATTACTACGTAACAGTGGGTGGGCTTAACCGATTAAAAGGGATATCTGTCCATATCTATTGCACCAAGCAAGATAGAATCGATTTTGTTTTTGCAGATGGTAGGTTTTTATGTTTATATTAATCCAAAAGCTGATCCAACGCTCTATCGTTAACGGTTAAATTTCTACGTCATAGTGGGTGGGGCTAACCGATTAAAAGAGATAAGTTCCATATCTATTGCACCAAGCTAGATAGAAACGATTTTGCTTTGCAGATGGTAGGTTTTTATGTGTACATCAATCCACAAGCGAATTCAAGGTTCTGTCGTTAACGGTTCAATTTCTACGTCATAGTGGGTGGGGTTAACCGACTAAAAGCGATAAGAGTCCATATCTATTGCACCAAGCAAGATAGAATCGATCTTGTATTAGCAGATGATAGGCTTTTATGTGTATATTAATCCACAAGCTGATCCATCGCTCTATCGTTAACGGTTCAATTTCTACGTCATAGTGGGTGGGGTTAACCGATTAAAAGGGATAAGTGTACATATCTGTTGCACCAGGCAAGATAGAAACTATTTTGTTTTTGCAGATGGTAGGTTTTTATGTGTATATTAATCCACAAACTGATTCAAGGTTACGGTTCAATTTCTACGTCAAATTGGGTGGGGTTAACCGACTAAAAGGGATAAGTGTCCATATTTATTGCACCAAGCAAGATAGAATCGATCTTGTATTTGCAGATGATTGGCTTTTATGTGTATATTAATCCACAAGCTAATCCAACGCTCTATCGTTAGCGGTTCAATTTCTACGTCATAGTGGGTGGGGTTAAACGACTAAAAGGGATAAGTGTCCATATCTATTGCACCAAGCTAGATAGAATTGATTTTATTTTTGCAGATGGTAGGTATTTATGTGTATATTAGTCCAGAAGCTGACCAAGAGTTCTATCGTTAACAGTTCAGTTTCTACGTCATAGTGGGTGGGGTTAACCGACTAAAAGGGATAAGTGTCCATATTTATTGCAGAAAGCAAGATAGAATCGATCTTTTATTTGCAGATGATAGGTTTTTATGTGTATATTAATACAAAAGCTGATCCAACGCTCTATCGTTAACGGTTCAATTTCTACGTCATAGTGGGTGGGGTTAACCGATTAAAAGGGATAAGTGTCCATATATATTGCACCAAGCAAGATAGAAACGATTTTGTTTTTGCAGATGGTAGGTTTTTATGTGTATATTAATCCATAAGCTGATCCAAGGTTCTGTCGTTCTATCTATTGCACCAAGCAAGATAGAATCGATTTTATTTCTGCAGATGGTAGGGCTTATGTGTATATTTATCCACAAGCTGATCCAATGCTCTATCGTTAACGGTTCAATTTCTACGTCATAGTGGGTGGGGTTAAACGACTAAAAGGGATAAGTGTCCATATCTATTGCACGAAGCAAGATAGAATCGATTTTATTTTTGCAGATGGTAGGTATTTATGTCTGTATTAATCCAGAAGCTGACCAAGAGTTCTATCGTTAACGGTTCAGTTTCTACGTCATAGTGGGTAAGGTTAACCGACTAAAAGTGATAAGTGTCCATATCTATTGAACCAAGCAAGATAGAATCGATTTTATTTTTGCAGATTGTAGGTTTTTATGTGTATATTAATCCACAAGCTAATCTAAGGATGTATCGTTAACGGTTCAATTTCTACGTCATAGTGGGTGGGGTTAACCGACTAAAATATATAAGTGTCCATATCTATTGAAACGAGCAAGATAGAATCGATTTTATTTTTGCGGATGGTAGGGTTTTATGTGTATATTAATCCACAATCTGATCCAACGCTCTATCGTTAGCGGTTCAATTTCTACGTCAAAGTGGGTGGGGTTAACCGACTAATAGGGATAAGTGTCCATATCTATTGAACCAAGAAAGATATAATCGAGTTTGTTTATGCATATGGTAGGCTTTATGCTTATATTAATCCACAAGCTGATCCAGGGTTTTATCGTTAACGGTTCAATTTCTACCTCACAGAGGGTGGGCTTAACCGATTAAAAGGGATATGTGTCCATATCTATTGCACCAAGCAAGATAGAATCGATCTTGTATTTGCAGATCATTGGCTTTTATGTGTATATTAATCCACAAGCTGATCCAACACTCTATCGTTAACAGTTAAATTTCTACGTTATAGTGAGTGGGGTTAACCGATTAAAAGGGATAAGTGTCCATATCTATTGCACCAAGCAAGATAGAAACGAGTTTGTTTTTGCAGATGGTAGGTTTTTATGTGTATATTAATCCACAAACTGATCCAAGGTTCTGTCGTTAACAGTTCAATTTCTACGTCACAGTGGGTGGGCTTAGCCGATTAAAAGGGATAAGTGTCCATATCTATTGCACCAAGCAAGATAGAATCGATTTTATTTTTGCAGATGGTAGGTGTTTATGTGTATATCATTCCACAAGCTGATCCAAGGTTCTATCGTTAACGGTTCAATTTCTACGTCAAATTGGGTGGGGTAAACCGACTAAAAGGGATAAGTGTCCATATTTATTGCAGAAAGCAAGATAGAATCGATCATGTATTTGCAGATGATAGGTTTTTATGTGTGTATTAATCCACAAGCTGATCCATCGCTCTATCGTTAACGGTTCAATTTCTACGTCATAGTGGGTGGGGTTAACCGATTAAAAGGGATAAGTGTCCATATCTATTGCACCAAGCAAGATAGAAACTATTTTGTTTTTGCAGATGGTAGGCTTTTATGTGTATATTAATCCACAAGCTGATCCAAGGTTACGGTTCAATTTCTACGTCAAATTGGGTGGGGTTAACCGACTAAAAGGGATAAGTGTCCATATTTATTGCACCAAGCAAGATAGAATCGATCTTGTATTTGCAGATGATTGGCTGTTATGTGTATATTAATCCACAAGCTGATCCAACGCTCTATTGTTAACGGTTAAATTTCTACGTCATAGTGGGTGGGGCTAACCGATTAAAAGAGATATGTGTCCATATCTATTGCACCAAGAAAGATAGAAACGATTTTGCTTTGCAGATGGTAGGTTTTTATGTGTACATTAATCCACAAGCGAATTCAAGGTTCTGTCGTTAACGGTTCAATTTCTATGTCATAGTGGGTGGGGTTAACCGACTAAAAGCGATAAGTGTCCATATCTATTGCTCCAAGCAAGATAGAATCGATTTTGTTTTTGCAGATGGTAGGTTTTTATATTAATCCACAAGCTGATCCAAGGTTCTGTCGTTAACGGTTCAGTTTCTACGTCATAGTGGGTGGGGTTAAACGACTAAAAGGTATAAGTGTCCATATCTACTGCACCATGTGTATATTAATCCACAAGCTGATCCAAGGTTACGGTTCAATTTCTACGTCAAATTGGGTGGTGTTAACCGACTAAAAGGGATAAGTGTCCATATTTATTGCACCAAGCAAGATAGAATCGATCTTGCATTTGCAGATGATAAGCTTTTATGTGTATATTAATCCACAAGCTGATCCAACGCTCTATTGTTAACGGTTAAATTTCTACGTCGTAGTGGGTGGGCTAACCGATTAAAAGAGATAAGTGTCCATATCTATTGCACCAAGCAAGATAGAAACGATTTTGCTTTGCAGATGGTAGGTTTTTATGTGTACATTAATCCACAAGCGAATTCAAGGTTCTGTCGTTAACGGTTCAATTTCCACGTCATAGTGGGTGGGGTTAACCGACTAAAAGCGATAAGTGTCCATATCTATTGCACCAAGCAAGATAGAATCGATTTTGATTTTGCAGATGGTAGGTTTTTATGTGTATATTAATCCACAAGCTGATCCAAGGTTACGGTTCAATTTCTACGTCAAATTGGGTGGGGTTAACCTACTAAAAGGGATAAGTGTCCATATCTATTGCACCAAGCAAGGTAGAATCGATTTTATTTTTGCAGATGGTAGGTTTATATGTGTATATTAATCCACAAGCTGATCCAAGGTTCTATCGTTAACGGTTCAATTTCTACGTCATAGTGGGTTGGGTTAACCGATTAAAAGGGATAAGTGTCCATATCTATTGCACCAAGCAAGGTAGAATCGATTTTATTTTTGCAGATGGTAGGTTTTTATGTGTATATTAATCCACAAGCAGATCCAACGCTCTATCGTTAACGGTTCAATTTCTACGTCATAGTGGGTGGGGTTAGCCAATTAAAAGGGACAAGTGTCCATATCTATTGCACCAAGCAAGATAGAAACGATTTTGTTTTTGCAGATGATAGGCTTTTATGTGTATATTAATCCACAAGCTGATCCAAGGTTCTGTCGTTAACGGTTCAATTACTACGTCACAGTGGGTGGGCTTAACCGATTAAAAGGGATATGTGTCCATGTCTAATGCACCAAGCAAGATAGAATCGATTTTGTTTTTGCAGATGGTAGGTTTTTATGTTTATATTAATCCACAAGCTGATCCAAGGTTCTATCGTTAACAGTTCAATTTCTACGTCAAAGTGGGTGGGGTTAACCGACTAAAATGGATAAGAGTCCATATCTATTGAACCAAGCAAGATAGAATCGATTTTATTTTTGCAGATGGTAGGGTTTTTTGTGTGTATTAATCCACAAGCTGATCCAACACTCTATCGTTAACGGTTCAATTTATACGTCATAGTGGGTGGGGTTAAACGACTAAACGGGATAAGTGTCCATATCTATTGCACGAAGCAAGATAGAATCGATTTTATTTTTGCAGATGGTAGGTTTTTATGTGTATATTAATCCACAAGCTGATCTAAGGATGTATCGTTAACGGTTCAATTTCTACGTCATAGTGGGTGGGTTTAACCGACTAAAATGGATAAGTGTCCATATTTATTGAACCAAGCAAGATAGAGTCGATTTTATTTTTGCAGATGGTAGGGTTTTATGTGTATATTAATCCACATGCTGATCCAAGGTTCTATCGTTAAGGGTTCAATTTCTACGTCAAAGTGGGTGGGGTTAACCGTCTAATAGGGATAAGTGTCCATATCTATTGAACCAAGAAAGATATAATCGAGTTTGCTCTTGCATATGGTAGGCTTTTATGTTTATATTAATCCACAAGCTGATCCAGGGTTCTATCGTTAACGGTTCAATTTCTACGTCAAAGTGGGTGGGGTTAACTGACCAAAAGGGATAAGTGTCCATATTTATTGCACCAAACAAGATAGAATCGGATTTGTTTTTGCATATGGTAGGCTTTTATGTTTATATTAATACGCAAGCTGATCCAAGGTTCTATCGTTAACGGTTCAATTTCTACGTCAAATTGGGTGGGGTTAACCGACTAAAAGGGATAAGTGTCCATATTTATTGCACCAAGCAAGACAGAATCGATTTTGTTTTTGCAGATGATAGGTTTTTATGTGTATATTAATCCACAAGCTGATCTAAGGATGTATCGTTAACGGTTCAATTTCCCGACAAACTGATTCAAGGTTACGGTTCAATTTCTACGTTAAATTGGGTGGGGTTAACCGACTAAAAGGGATAAGTGTACATATCTATTGAACCAAGAAAAATAGAATCGATTTTGTTTTTGCAGATGGTAGGGTTTTATGTGTATATTAATCCACAAGCTGATCCAAGGTTCTATCGTTAAGGGTTCAATTTCTACGTCAAAGTGGGTGGGGTTAACCGACTAAAAGGGATAAGTTTCCATATCTATTGAACGAAGAAAGATAGAATCGATTTTATTTTTGCAGATGGTAGGGTTTTATGTGTATATTAATCCACAAGATGATCCAAGGTTATATCGTTAAAGGTTCAATTTCTACGTCAAAGTGGGTGGGGTTAACCGACTAAAAGAGATAAGTGTCCATATTTATTGAACCAAGAAAGATATAATTGAGTTTGTTCTTGCATATGGTAGGCTTTTATGTTTACATTAATCCACAAGATGATCCAGGGTTCTATCGTTTACAGTTCAATTTCTACGTCAAATTGGATGGAGTTAACCGACTAAAAGGGATAAGTGTCTTGCAGAAAGCAAGATAGAATCGATCTTGTATTTGCAGATGATAGGTTTTTATGTGTATATTAATCCACAAGCTGATCCAACGCTCTATCGTTAACGGTTCAATTTCTACGTCATAGTTGGTGGATTTAACCGATTAAAAGGGATATGTGTCCATATCTATTGCACCAAGCAAGACAGAATCGATTTTGTTTTTGCAGATGGTAGGTCTTTATGTGTATATTAATCCACAAGCCGATCAAAGGTTCTATCGTTAACGGTTAAATTTCTGCGTCAAAGTGGGTGGGGTTAACCGACTAAAAGGGGTAAGTGTCCATATCTATTGCACCAAGCAAAATAGAACCGAGTTTGTTCTTGCATATGGTAGGCTTTTATGTTTATATTAATCCACAAGCTGATCCAGGGTTCTATCGTTTACGGTTCAATTTCTACGTCAAATTGGGTGGGGTTAAACGACTAAAAGGGATAAGTGTCCATATTTATTGCAGAAAGCAAGATAGAATAGATCTTTTATTTGCAGATGATAGGTTTTTATGTGTATATTAATCCACAAGCTGATCCAACGCTCTATCGTTAACTGTTCAATTTCTACGTCATAGTGGGTGGGGTTAACCGACTAAAATGGATAAGAGTCCATATCTATTGAACCAAGCAAGATAGAATCGATTTTATTTTTGCAGATGGTAGGGTTTTTTGTGTATATTAATCCACAAGCTGATCCAACACTCTATCGTTAACGGTTCAATTTATACGTCATAGTGGGTGGGGTTAAACGACTAAACGGGATAAGTGTCCATATCTATTGCACGAAGCAAGATAGAATCGATTTTATTTTTGCAGATGGTAGGTTTTTATGTGTATATTAATCCACAAGCTGATCTAAGGATGTATCGTTAACGGTTCAATTTCTACGTCATAGTGGGTGGGTTTAACCGACTAAAATGGATAAGTGTCCATATTTATTGAACCAAGCAAGATAGAGTCGATTTTATTTTTGCAGATGGTAGGGTTTTATGTGTATATTAATCCACATGCTGATCCATGGTTCTATCGTTAACAGTTCAATTTCTACGTCAAAGTGGGTGGGGTTAACCGACTAAAATGGATAAGAGTCCATATCTATTGAACCAAGCAAGATAGAATCGATTTTATTTTTGCAGATGGTAGGGTTTTATGTGTATATTAATCCACAAGATGATCCAAGGTTATATCGTTAAAGGTTCAATTTCTACGTCAAAGTGGGTGGGGTTAACCGACTAAAAGAGATAAGTGTCCATATTTATTGAACCAAGAAAGATATAATTGAGTTTGTTCTTGCATATGGTAGGCTTTTATGTTTACATTAATCCACAAGATGATCCAGGGTTCTATCGTTTACGGTTCAATTTCTACGTCAAATTGGGTGGAGTTAACCGACTAAAAGGGATAAGTGTCTTGCAGAAAGCAAGATAGAATCGATCTTGTATTTGCAGATGATAGGTTTTTATGTGTATATTAATCCACAAGCTGATCCAACGCTCTATCGTTAACGGTTCAATTTCTACGTCATAGTTGGTGGATTTAACCGATTAAAAGGGATATGTGTCCATATCTATTGCACCAAGCAAGACAGAATCGATTTTGTTTTTGCAGATGGTAGGTCTTTATGTGTATATTAATCCACAAGCCGATCCAAGGTTCTATCGTTAACGGTTAAATTTCTGCGTCAAAGTGGGTGGGGTTAACCGACTAAAAGGGGTAAGTGTCCATATCTATTGCACCAAGCAAAATAGAACCGAGTTTGTTCTTGCATATGGTAGGCTTTTATGTTTATATTAATCCACAAGCTGATCCAGGGTTCTATCGTTTACGGTTCAATTTCTACGTCAAATTGGGTGGGGTTAAACGACTAAAAGGGATAAGTGTCCATATTTATTGCAGAAAGCAAGATAGAATAGATCTTTTATTTGCAGATGATAGGTTTTTATGTGTATATTAATCCACAAGCTGATCCAACGCTCTATCGTTAACTGTTCAATTTCTACGTCATAGTGGGTGGGGTTAACCGATTAAAAGGGATATGTGTCCATATCTATTGCAGCAAGCAAGATAGAATCGATTTTGTTTTTGCAGATGGTAAGTTTTTATGTGGGTTAGGCCGGGGTGCGTCTGATCCTGAGTAGGTGGGAGCACCGGGGTCGATCTCAATAAGCGGGAGTATGTGCAAAAAGACAAGAGAAGACAAGAATTTCTCGTTATAAAAGATGATCTTTATTCAGTAAAGATAAATAGCTAGGGTACAATATTACCTGAATATAAAACGGACGAGATCGTTGGCGGCAGATGCGTGCTATACGGCTGTTAAATCCAAGAGGCCGGTTGTATAGCAAGCTACAACCGTTGGCCCGCAAAATCCCCCGTTTTGGAGGGGAAAGGCACCCATACATCAACCCCGACATGCATATGCATGAGTGCTGACAAAAAGCACACATATACGTGCATATACATGCATGCACATGCATGTGGCGGTGATGGTGTGGGTGGTTATAAATTAAGTCGAGTATCGAATATCCATTTGCAGAGTTGCATTGGGGGGATCGCAATCACATGCGGAAAAGTTAGGCATCCTACCTAAACATGCCGGCCCCTTTGCGATACGCAACTTCGTTTTCCGCCAATGACCTCCGCTGAAACGAGAAAAATTAATATAAGACTTACACACTAAACTTAAATTATATGAGGAGTTCGCCAGCTTCGCGGGTGGCCGGGAATCCTTCCCGACTCGCTCAGCATACCACCTAAGCTAGGATGAAAAGTTAACGGTTATGAACAGTAAAGTGAATATTTCTTGCCATTGGTTTATACGTAACTCTTAAATATAGAAATGCATAACGTAATATGAAGTAGAAGGTCAGTAGTGCTGGACGAAGAGGCCGAGGTCTCCGTTCCAGATTCGTAGTTTTTTTTGGTTGGACGAAGAGGCCGAGATCTCCGTTCCAGATTCGTATTTTTTTGGTTGGACGAAGAGGCCGAGGTCTCCGTTCCAGAATCGCAGGTTTTTTTGTTTAGGTTTTCCTGGGCTGGACGAAGAGGCCGAGGTCTCCGTTCCAGCGTCTAATGTATCGTGTCGCTCTCGGGGCGACTGCCTTTTTTGTTGGAGGAGGTGTGGCATCTTGTGGATGTGTAGGGTCGAGTGGCCGTGAGGTTGGTTGGGTGAGGCTTGTTCTCGCGATAGTGCATGGACTCTAATTATGTATTAGATTGTTAGTTAGTGCTGTTGGAATGGACGTTATTTCGAGCAGCTTATGCATATTGAACAAAATCAGTAAAGTTACGGGGCATGGGAGGTTGGAACGGACGTGATTCCAAGCCACCCACCCAAATCATTGCGTATTTAAGGTAGTCAGTAGACATTTTTATCGTTGCGTGGAGCGATTCACCCTTATCACTGTATTGCGGTGCTTGGAAGCGAAAAATTTTCTTTTCAGAGAAGTGTGAAAAGCCAACGAAATAATGCATTCAATTCTGAGCGAAATCACATGAAGAATAGCGAAAATTGTCATTAAATTCGAGAATACGCGAACAGCACGTGCTGATATGAAGGGGTTGAAAATTCTAGGTGGTTTAAAATGAATATTATATACCATTTCACCAAGCAGAATTGTGTTATTTGCTGTCGCCTGACATGAATTTCCAGATTTGCGAAGCTTGTCACGACGTATTTTATATGCACGTACCATTATGCTAGAGGTTACGTACCAATGTACCACCCTGTCGCATGTTTCTTGTCTGCCAAAACCAAGTCTGGGAATGCCTGCATAGTCATTGCGTTGATATGGCAGGATGGAAGATTCCCAGTGAGTTTCGCTAGAACTAGTACGGGTGTAGTCAGGCTGAAGCAGGGATCCACTGGTGAACGTAATTCGATGTTGGATGCTTCTTTCACCTGAGCTGACACCGCATTTGTGATGCCTGAAAAATGGGCATGCATTTTCCTCGCTGGCAAATTGATTCTGCGTTTCAGTCTTTCAGTTATAAAGGAACATTCAGACCCAGAATCAATTAATGCCCGCGCGGAGAAGTCGGTACCATTATGGTGAATGTGTACGCGAGCAGTTCCTAATAGCACACCTGTACTGGAATTAGCATGGCAGGATTTGACATTCTGGTTCGTAGAGGAAGGTGGTTGTCCCGATTCCTGTCTTTTCCGTGCCTTTACCGAAGTTGATGGGGTATTATCCTTATCTTTGAAAGGGTTGCGCACCGCCGGTTGCTGAAGTGTGTCCGCATGCAGGAGCGTATGGTGACGAGAGTGGCATTTGGAACAATTGTACGAACTGGTGCACCTCGTCACTGTGTGTCCTGGGGATAAACAATTCAGGCAGCCATTTGTGGATTTGACGAATTTGATCCTTTCTACCGGGGCTAAATCGCAAAAACGTGAACAGTTGCGTAATCTGTGCTCCGTAGATTTGCACATTTTACCTATTGATTTTGTTGATTGCTTGGATACTTTTGTTTGAAAATCACCAAATCTTTTTGTAGGGGTCTCCGTCGATTGGCGCGACGCGTTTGACTTTTGCACTTTAGAAGTGGCATTCCCTATAAAACCAGACACAGTTCAAGTGCCTGAAAACGATTTGATAAGAATTTGTCCATATCCTCCCACTTGGATATGTCCGTCTTGTGGTCAATGCTCTGCTCCCATAGAGCCAGCGTATTTTCGGGTAATTTTGTCGAGCATAAATATGTGATGATAGCATCCAAATTTGAAACATCAATCTGATGGTTTTTAAGGATGCTAAACAATTATTTATGTCGCGCTGTAAGGTTTTGATTGAGCTGCCGCACACGCTATCTATCTTTTTTAGATTAAATAAAATTTGTAGTTGTGAGTTTACGAGAATCCGTTTATTCTCGTATCTCTCACATAGGTTTTTCCAGGCTGTTTCGAAGCCTTCATTTGTCAAAGGACATTTCTTGACAATGTCCTTTGCCTCACCTTGGGTTTTATGGTTAAATTGGAACAACTTTTCTACCGGGCTTAGGCGACTGTTGTTTTTGTAGATGGCCGTGAACAGGTCACGAAACGTTGGCCAAGATAGGTAGTCGCCCTTGAATACCTCAGTATCGCAAGCTGGCAGGCGGATACTGTGTTCGCGCGCGCGTTCTCCCTCAGGTTTGACTGCCCTATCTTTTTCCTTCTTCAATTTGGCTTGAAGTTCACCCATGTTCGACATGCATCGCAAGAATACGGCATATGCCGCTTTATGCTTGATCTTGACCGCTGCAATTTTCTTTGCGTCGAGCGTGTCAGAGCCAAGCAACTCCTCTAGGGCGTTCTCTGCTTTTTCCCACTTGGCTTGCAACTCTTTTTGCTGTATTGCAAGAGTGTGTACAGTGTGCAGAGCCGTATTGATATCATTAAAATCGGCCTCGAATTCGATTATTCGATCGGCCAATTTAATGTAGGAGTCCATGTTCATGGTTGAAAAGTGGAGAGCGAATTAACCAAGGGATATAAAACTTGAAAACCTGAGCGAATTACCCAACCAACAACTATTAAAATTACGCAAAATTGATTTATTACTCTTAATTTGTTTATTTTGGTCTGACTTTGCAGATTATTTGTGCCTTAAAACAGAGAGCAGTGGGTAGCAACACCGATGTGTACTGTGTAAAGTAAAGGAGGAGCCACTCGCCACTTCAACCTTCAATTTTATTATGCAATAAGTGCGCGCGTTGATATAAACTCGACGAAAAGTGTAAAAATGTGTAATAAATCTTGTGCGAAAAAGGAGGAAACTGTGTAACAAAAATTTATTAGGAAACTAGTGAAATTAACGTAATGCAAAAAGAAATTTTAAAAATTGCCACAATCGAATGGCGTGAAATTTTAGTGAAAGTGAGGTTATGTGCACCTCTTCCTTGTGCTGTGTCCGGAGAGCCTTACCGCCGGTGGGGGGACAGGCCAGATAGTCACAAGGAATCTTAACAACGTTAATGATCCGCGTTTGCACTTATTTTCTTTTCGGCACTAAATTTTTTACACTTTCCGAGGTTGATTAGAAATCACGTATCGCAGTAAATTGATTTTTCGCACTTTTTATGTATTGTTTTAACCAAAAAACATGTGGCAAGAAATATTGCACTTACTGTGAACTTTTTTGTGATTTGCTGTTGTGGTGATGATGTGGCAAGTTGCCTTACGATGTTGAAATTGCTTTAGCTGGCTGTCCTTTCCTCAGTGTTTTACCCAGATGTTGTTAGCCAATTGTAGTGTACCAAGCGTGTTTATCAGCTTCTGTTTAATATCACCAAAAGAATTTTACCACCAAAGTGTACCACCAAGCATGTATATAAAATGATTTTGTATGGATGTGGACTGTATATAGGCGCTGTATTTCAAATTCCTGGTGAGAAGAACCAAATGTTCGGCCGGGGTGCGTCTGATCCTGAGAAGTTGGGAGCACCGGGGTCGATCTCAATAAGCGGGAGTATGTGCAAAAAGACAAGAGAAGACGAGAATTTCTCGTTATAAAAGATGATCTTTATTCAGTAAAGATAAATAGCTAGGGTACAATATTACCTGAATACAAAACGGCACAGATCGTTGGCGGAAGATGCGTGCTGTACGGCTGTTGAAATCCAAGAGGCCGGTTGTATAGCAAGCTACAACCGTTGGCCCGCAAAATCCTCCGTTTTGGAGGGGAAAGGCACCCACACATCAACCCCGACATGCATATGCATGAGTGCTGACAAAAAGCACACATATACGTGCATATACATGCATGCACATGCATGTGGCGGTGATGGTGTGGGTGGTTATAAATTAAGTCGAGTATCGAATATCCATTTGCAGAGTTGCATTGGGGGGGATCGCAATCAGATGCGGAAAAGTTAGGCATCCTGCCTAAACAATGTGTATATTAATCCACAAGCTGATCCAAGGTTCTATCGTTAACGGTTAAATTTCTACGTCAAAGTGGGTGGGGTTAACCGACTAAAAGGGATAAGTGTCCATATCTATTGCACCAAGCAAGATAGAATCGAGTTTGTTCTTGCATATGGTAGGCTTTTATGTTTATATTAATACACAAGCTGATCTAGGGTTCTATCGTTAACGGTTAAATTTCTACGTCAAAGTGGGTGGGGTTAACCGACTAAAAGGGATAAGTGTCCATATCTATTGCACCAAGCAAGATAGAATCGATTTTATTTTTGAAGATGGTAGTTTTTTATGTGTATATCATTCCACAAGCTGATCCAAGGTTCTATCGTTAACGGTTCAATTTCTACGTCAAATTGGGTGGGGTTAACCGACTAAAAGGGATAAGTGTCCATATTTATTGCAGAAAGCAAGATAGAATCGATCTTGTATTTGCAGATGATAGGTTTTTATGTGTATATTAATCCACAAGCTGATCCAAAGCTCAATCGTTAACGGTTCAATTTCTACGTCATAATGGGTTGGGTTAAACGACTAAAAGGGATAAGTGTCCATATCTATTGTACCAAGCAAGATAGAATCGATTTTATTTTTGGAGATGGTAGGTTTTTATGTGTATATCATTCCACAAGCTGATCCAAGGTTCTATCGTTAACGGTTCAATTTCTACGTCAAATTGGGTGGGGTTAACCGACTAAAAGGGATAAGTGTCCATATTTATTGCAGAAAGCAAGATAGAATCGATCCTGTATTTGCAGATGATAGGTTTTTATGTGTATATTAATCCACAAGCTGATCCAACGCTCTATCGTTAACGGTTAAATTTCTACGTTATAGTGGATGGGATTAACCGATTAAAAGGGATAAGTGTCCATATCTATTGCACCAAGCAAGATAGAGACGATTTTGTTTTTGCATATGGTAGGTTTTTATGTGTATATTAATCCACAAGCTGATCCAAGGTTCTGTCGTTAACGGTTCAATTACTACGTCACAGTGGGTGGGCTTAACCGATTAAAAGGGATGTGTGTCCATATCTATTGCACCAAGCAAGATAGAATCGATTTTGTTTTTGCAGATGGTAGGTTTTTATGTGTATATTAATCCACAAGCTGATCCAAGGTTCTATCGTTAACGGTTAAATTTATACGTCAAAGTGGGTGGGGTTAACCGACTAAAAGGGATAAGTGTCCATATCTATTGCACCAAGCAAGATAGAATCGAGTTTGTTCTTGCATATGGTAGGCTTTTATGTTTATATTAATACACAAGCTGATCTAGGGTTCTATCGTTAACGGTTAAATTTCTACGTCAAAGTGGGTGGGGTTAACCGACTAAAAGGGATAAGTGTCCATATCTATTGCACCAAGCAAGATAGAATCGATTTTATTTTTGGAGATGGTAGGTTTTTATGTGTATATCATTCCACAAGCTGATCCAAGGTTCTATCGTTAACGGTTCAATTTCTACGTCAAATTGGGTGGGGTTAACCGACTAAAAGGGATAAGTGTCCATATTTATTGCAGAAAGCAAGATAGAATCGATCCTGTATTTGCAGATGATAGGTTTTTATGTGTATATTAATCCACAAGCTGATCCAACGCTCTATCGTTAACGGTTAAATTTCTACGTTATAGTGGATGGGATTAACCGATTAAAAGGGATAAGTGTCCATATCTATTGCACCAAGCAAGATAGAGACGATTTTGTTTTTGCATATGGTAGGTTTTTATGTGTATATTAATCCACAAGCTGATCCAAGGTTCTGTCGTTAACGGTTCAATTACTACGTCACAGTGGGTGGGCTTAACCGATTAAAAGGGATATGTGTCCATATCTATTGCACCAAGCAAGATAGAATCGATTTTGTTTTTGCAGATGGTAGGTTTTTATGTGTATATTAATCCACAAGCTGATCCAAGGTTCTATCGTTAACGGTTCAATTTCTACGTCAAAGTGGGCGGGGTTAACCGACTAAAAGGGATAAGTGTCCATTTTTATTTCGCCAAGCAAGATAGAATCGATTTTGTTTTTGCAGATGGTAGGTTTTTATGTGTGTATTAATCCACAAGCTGATCCAAGGTTCTATAGTTAACGGTTCAATTTCTACGTCAAATTGGGTGGGGTTAACCGACTAAAAGGGATAAGTGTCCATATTTATTGCAGAAAGCAAGATAGAATCGATCCTGTATTTGCAGATGCTAGGTTTTTATGTGTATATTAATCCACAAGCTGATCCAAGGTTCTATCGTTAACGGTTCAATTTCTATGTCAAATTGGGGTGGGGTTAACCGACTAAAAGGGATAAGTGTCCATATTTATTGCAGAAAGCAAGATAGAATCGATCCTGTATTTGCAGATGATAGGTTTTTATGTGTATATTAATCCACAAGCTGATCCAAGGTTCTATCGTTAACGGTTCAATTTCTACGTCAAAGTGGGTGGGGTTAACCGACTAAAAGGGATAAGTGTCCATTTTTATTTCACCAAGCAAGATAGAATCGATTTTGTTTTTGCAGATGGTAGGTTTTTATGTGTGTATTAATCCACAAGCTGATGCAAGGTTCTGTCGTTAACGGTTCAATTACTACGTCACAGTTGATGGGCTTAACCGATTAAAAGGGATATGTGTCCATAACTATTGCTCCAAGCAAGATAGAATCGAGTTTGTTTTTGCAGATGATAGGCTTTTATGTGTATATTAATCCAGAAGCTGACCAAGAGTTCTATCGTTAACGGTTCAGTTTCTACGTCATAGTGGGTGGGGTTAACCGACTAAAAGGGATAAGTGTTCATATTATGAGGTGGGTTTTGTCTAAGGCTGGGGTAACACTCAGTCAATCCAGAGTCGAGTAAAGGTCCCACAAACCCCTACTGAATAAATACACGATATTTATGTGTTACGAACGCACGCACACACGGCTGGGGATATTAGGCGGACAGCAGCTTTCCGTGCAAAGATGGAGGCGGTGGCTAATAGGCGTAGTAGTAGCGGAGGGGTCGGTACGGTGGTTTAGCGGCGGTGCAGTAGCGGGCGGGATGGTACGGTTGTCCGGGAGCAGCGGCGGGATCAGTGCGGCGGCCGGACGGCGGACAGTATTAGCGGACGGATTCGTACAGTAGTATGAGCGCAGTGGCTGGACGGCGGACAGTATTAGCGGACGGATGGGTGTAGCGGTATAGACGAAGTGACGGCACCAGCGAACTGGATGGACGGTGATGCAGCGGCTTAACGGCGGTAGGATGGCGAGCGGCCAACGGTCGTTGTAGCAGCGACGTGACGGGTGCAGCGGCTTAACGGCGGTAGGATGGCGTGCGGCCAACGGTCGTCGTAGCAGCGGCGTGACGGATGCAGCGGCTCAACGGCGGTAGGATGGCGAACGGCCAACGGTCGTCGTAGCAGCGGCGGGACGGATACAGCGGCTCAACGGCGGTAGGATGGAGAACGGCCAACGGTCGTCGTAGCAGCGGCGGCACCAGAGGGGCGACGGCAGCGGCGGTGGGCTACGGAGCGCGTACCAGGGCCGAGAGAGAGAGAGAGAAAATAGGCCGCCGACGGGGTCTACCTGGACAGCGGCTGCGTGTTCCGGGCGGGGTAGGATAGGCGTACCAACGGGCTGGTATTGGTCGGTCGGCTTCACGGGATCCGGCTAATCGCTCTTCTTCGGCAGCTTTGGTAGTCGCGGGGTCAGTCACCTGCGGAAGAGACTGCGAGGACTCGTTAGTGCTGGTTTCACTGCTGGACACCCCCGCCTCCCTAGTTGCACGCTTATAGAAGGTGCGTAAGAGGGGCGGGGCTGTACCAGCCGATACACCGTGGATCGATCCGTGCGCGGAGGGGAAGTGCACCCTAACGCACAGCGGTAGCCCCTTATGCGCACGAATCGACTCACGGCCGAACCCAGAGTTGAGGGGGAGGGGGGTATAGTCATTAAGGCGTCGGGCCGCTCAACACCCAGGGGGGCGACGGGTGGCAATAGCACAAAGGCATCCGCCCCGCTCGTCCTTACCCGGGTGAAGGGTGACCCGTGCCATGACGGCTCCCCTTCCACTCAACTAGCCGAAGCCAGTGCTGAGGGGGGAGGGGGTTATGTAGTCTTTAGGGCGTCGGGCCGCTCAACACCCAGGGGGGCGACGGGTGGCAATAGCACAAAGGCATCCGCCCCCGCTCGTCCTTACCTGGGTGAAGGGTGACCCGCGCCATGACAGCGCCCCCTCCACTCAGCTGGCCGAAGCCAGAGCTGAGGGGGAGGGGCGACATAGTCATTAAGGCGTCGGGCCGCTCAATACCCAGGGGGGCGGCGGGTGGCAATAGCACAAAGGCATCCGCCCCGCTCGTCCTTACCTGGGTGAAGGGTGACCCGCGCCATGACAGCGCCCCCTCCACTCAGCTGGCTAGCAGGAGTGGCAATTTTGTCTTTAAAAAGACAACCACTCCCGCTGGCTCACCTGCGAGGACTGAATTGCAAAAATGCAAATTCAGTGTTTATATGGGTGGTGACACAAACTGGTTGAGAATTCAACGCTCCGTTATTGTGGTTTTCATTGGTTCGCAATTTAGTTGGTTGTTGAATATGCTATAAAAGAAGTGGTTGTTGGCTATGCTATAGCAAAATAAGTACAGGGAGGTTCAGGTTTAGGTGAATAAGGAAATACAGGGGGAATTACGTTATTGTAACGTTACGTTACAGTCCCCCTCCCACTTCGGTTGACGGAAAGCTGCGTTGGGGGAAAGGTGGATCTCCAGGCATGGCCTAGGTATTATGCCGGTGTGCGTGTGGGCGAAGCACTTTATTTAAAAATTATTATTCTTTTCAAAAATATACAGAGTCATTCCACTTATGTATATAACAGAGTTAATGTTAACATTTCAGGTTTTAATGGCAAAAAGTATAAAAAAAAATTTATTTTTCATTTTACTATTTTTTTTTTTTTTTTTTTGTCGGGGATGGAGTCGTACTAAACTGTATCCGTTGTCGTACTTCTCTTGTTCCCTGTATAATGTTATGTAGATATATGTATATATATATATATTGGTTTGTTATTAGTTTTTTTTTTTTTTTTTTTTTTTGTTTTTGTAGTATATTTTTTTTCCTTATTATTTGAAACATAATTCACAATTCATTTATGTCTTAAGTCTAACAGTTTTGTTAATTGTATAAGTGTATATAAAGAAAAGATATATTTTTCGGCCTCCTCTTCGTGTCTTATTCGATTGGTACCACCCTTTTTCTCCCCATCAGTGAAACTGTCGCCTGTGTTTTGTCTATTATTTTTACCTTGACCCGTTTGGTTTTCCAGCGGAACGTATAGCTCGTCCTGTCCTTGTGGTCCGAGCGCTTTAATTTCAGTTCTCTGAAGAACTGTTCGGGATCAGGGTCACCCTCGTCGTATGATGTTTTTTTCCCTGTTTGGTTGTGTTCGGTGTCGCCCCGTTTTTGTTGCTTTGGCGTAATTTCTTTAATAGACTCCTCTGGGTCCGGCCGTTCATTTATTGCCTTTTCTGTGGGCACCTGTTTTGCGTGCGGGTCGGCTTTTCCTTTCTCTGGTGCCAACTCCTGTTCCCTGATGGCCATTAGGTGGTCGTAGATTGGTGGGCCGTGAAAAATTTGTATATTTTGGATTTTTGGCTTGTTCGCCGGCCATAATGTTGCCTCAAACGGTGGGCGCCACGGCCGTATTGGTTGTGGTGAGTCCGGTGGTATGGGTTGCCGGTGTTTTCGACTCATATTGGACGGTCTGGTTCCTGCAATGAAGAGGTAAACGGGTTGTCTATGATTTGTACGGCTTTAAGTCTTGCAAGTGCGCGTGTGCACGTTGCTGCTTTGGTTGCTCTGGGTGGCCTAATTTTACCGTGTTCGTCGAAACGTATTCCATCACCAAGTACGGGCCGGAAAATTTTGGTGCTAACTTCTGGGCGAATTTGTCTGCCGCAGATGAGAGTGGGTGGTCCCTTTTCATCACCTGCTCGCCTATACGTGGCTTCCATTGCCGTCTGCGTAAGTCGTAGTGTTTTTTCTGTTGCTTTGAAGCTTTGGCTAGGTGCCCTTTTATCTCGTCCCACAACTTGGTGATGGACGGTGGTACGGTTGGTGGCTCTGCTGGTACTGCTCCCTCCGTGCGCACTTGCTGCGGTGCTGTAAGGTCTCTACCGAAGTTGATTTCTGCTGCTGATGCTGTTGTAGATTCGTGGCTGGCCGTGTTTATCGCGAATGCTATTTGCGGTATCTCCTAGTCCCAGGTGCGGTGGTCGTCCTTGCATCGCTGAGCCATCATGGTTTTCACGACTCGGTTGGTTCGCTCGGTGGGGTTTTCGTGCGGGGCGTAGGCTGCCGTAAACTTGTGATCGATGCGGTGGTCGTTTAAAAACGTTGCTAATGCATTCCCGACGAATTGTTTGCCATTGTCTGTGAGGAGGGTTTTCGGGCAGCCAAATCGGTATATGACTCTTTCTTGGAGTGCTTTGATTACGGTTGCCGTTGTCGCTTGGCGCACTGGGATCAACTCCACCCACTTGGAGAATTTGTCCACCATGACGAGGAGGCAAGTATTTCCTTGCTTGGAACGGGGTAGTGGCCCTACGAAGTCAGCGGTTACTATTTCCCACGGTCGTGATGATTGCATGGTTGCCATCAATCCTGCTGGGCGTCTTTGCTCGACTTTGTATTCTGCGCATCTGATACACTTCCGTACGTGTTTGAGGACATCGCGGAACATCCCGGGCCAGTAATAGTTCTGTTGTGCTCTCTTAAGCGTCTTCTTCACCCCGAGATGTCCGGCGGCGGCGGCGTCGTGGACTTCTTGTAGTACGTCCTTTCGTCGGTCGTCTGGGATGCACAGCTTCCATTGCGGTGGCAGCGAGAGTTGATTTCTCGGGGAAATGTGGCGGAAGAGTCGGTTATCGACGATCTGGTAATCTGGATGTGCTTGAGGTTTTTCCCGCACCTGTCTTGCTTTCCTCTCGTGCCAGTCGTTTGTTCCGTTGGTTATGGTGTACAAAATGTCGTCATCGGCGTGTTGTAGCGGGCAGCGGGAGAGTGCGTCGGCTACCACGTTCTGTGCTCCTTTTCGGTATTCTATCTCGAAATTATATTGTTGCAATTCCAGTGCCCATCTTGCCAGACGTCCAGAGGGGTTTTGGAGTGAGTGCAGCCATTTTAGTGAGTGGTGGTCGGTGATGACGGTGAAGTGATACCCCTCCAGGTACGGTCTCATCTTACGGATACCCCATAGCACGGCGAGGCATTCTTGTTCGGTGGCCGAGTATCGCTTTTCCAGCTGGGTTAGGCTTCGGCTGGCGTAGGCTACTACATTCTCGTGGTCGGAATGGCGTTGATAGAGCACGACGCCCAGGCCCTCTCCGCTCGCGTCGGTCTGGAGAAAAAACGGTCGAGAGAAGTCCGGACAACAAAGTATTGGCGCGCTGGAGAGCTTATCCTTGAGAGCTTTGAAAGCGTGATTTTGTTGCGCCTCCCATTTCCAGACTTGTCCCTTTTTCAGCAGTTGGTTAAGCGGCGCGGCGAGCGTAGAGAAGTCTGCCACGAAGCGGCGGTACCATGACGCGAGTCCAAGAAAACGGCGGAGCTCTTTGAGCGTTTTCGGTGCGGGCATCTCCTGTACAGCGGATACTTTTGCTGGATCGGTGTGAATTCCTTTCGAACTGATGATATGTCCTAGGTAATGGAGTTGTTGCTGGACGAAGCTGCATTTTTCGAAGTTTACTTGCATCCTGTGTCTTTGTAGGCGCTCGAACACTTCCCTCAAGATCGCCAAGTGTTCTGCGAAGGTATCTCCCAATACGATGATATCGTCCAGGTAGGCGAAAACTTTTGGTTGGAGTTCGGGTCCAAGTATCGAATCCAGAGCGCGTTGAAAGGTAGCCGGAGCAGAGTGTAGGCCAAATGGCATGACTTTCCACTGGAACAACCCTCTGCCAGGAACTGTAAATGCGGTGTATGGTCGGGATGCTCTGGCGAGCGGGATTTGCCAGTAGCCGTTCTTCAAGCCAATGGTCGAGATGAATTTCGCATCTTTCAGCTGGTCGAGAATGGCTCCAATTTGCGGCAACGGGTAAGCGTCTGGTTCGCAGGCGGCGTTGAGTTGACGGTAATCGATGCACATCCTCCACGTGCCCTGTTTTTTGCGGACTAGCACGATTGGCGAGCTGTACGCGCTTCGTGATGGTTCTATTCTTCCTCCGACTAATAACTCGTCTACCTCTTCGTTGATTACTTGTTGCATGGCCGGGTTGCGGGGGTAGTATCGTTGCTTCAGCGGTCGGTTGTGTTTGAGACGAATCGTATGCTCGGCTGCAGTGCTTGGTCCGATGATTTCGCCAAACCGCTTTTGGTGATGCGCCAGGAAGTTTCCCAGTTCCGTGTTTTGTTCGTCGCTCAGGTGTTCTCGGCTCGTCAATGTACATAGCGTATCCAGTTCGGGTGCTCTCTTGGTCACGGTGGCCTCTAGCGGCTGGCCATCCAGCGTGAGGATGATTCCCCTCTTTCTTAGGAAGTCCATTCCGAGGATTACCTGTTCGGCCAAGTTTGGGATAACGGACAGCATCGCGTCTGTGGCTCGTCCTTGATACACAATCCTTGCCGGGTAGGAATTCTAGGTAAAGACGCACGTTTGGTCTGCCAGCTGGATATTTCGCTTGTTGGGGCGTGCCTTGATGTTGTTCTTTTCTAGGTGTTTCCGTACGGTGTCATCTACATAGGATAGGGTGGCGCCGGTGTCCACTAGTGCGCGCACGCTCATGTCCTCGATGACCACTGGTATATAGAATCGGCCATCTACTTGTGTTTTTGCGGTTGACTTGCTGGCGGGTGGTTCCCTCGGCTTCTCTGGTCGGACGTACGGTGCTTGGCGGCTTCCTTTAATAGCGTTGGACGGCGTTCGGGGTGCGTTCTCGGTAGTTGGGCTAGTCGGAGGGCATGGGCAGTCCCTGGAGAGGATGTTGTCTTGGCCACACCGGGAGCAGAACTTCCTCCAGGGGCCCTTACATTGGAAGCGGTGGTGTCCGCGTTCCTTGCAGCGCCAACAGCACTCTTTGCTGTCGTATTCCATGGGTAGGTGGTATAGGCTGTGGGCCACCATTTTTCCCTGTTTCGCTTCCTCGCCTCTTAACAGCTCATACTCTTCCGTTAGCTCCAGGAGCTCCTCGATCGTCCTAAACTCGCTGCGTTTGACGAAAAGGCGGTATTCCACGCGTAGACCATCATAGATCCGTTCGAGGTGATTCTCTTCACACATCGTCGGGTGTTGGCGGATCAGCGTTTCCAGTGCGAGGATGTAGTCCTTGGCCTTCTCTCGGCCTTGCTGTTTGCGTTGTCGGATGGCCTCTTCCAAGTGCCGTATGTGTCGCTTAGGTAGAAAAAAATTTTGCACCTCCCTCCGCAGATCGCTCCAGCGGTGTATGTGTTGCTTACGGACGCGGTACCATTGCAGTGCCTTCCCACATAGAAGCTCCGGCAGTGTTGGGAGGAGTCGGTCCACGGGGATGCGGTAGCATTCGGCAAGCTCCTCTATCCTCTCAAGAAATTCGTGCAGTGACTCCTCCCCCGAAAAGTGCAAGTCCCAGCGGCGAACGGTATTCATAAGTTCACCGTCGCTCATTTCGTCTCGTTTCGGTAATGCGTTCTCTCCCTTTCCTCCGTGCGGCTGTGGGCTGTGGATCTGGACTGAAGGGATCGGCTTTGTCGTTGGCTGGGGTAGCGTAGCGAACTTCTCCTCTTCCTCGTTCACTTCTCGTTCCAGCTCTTTCAACAGGTCTTCACTGGATTTCCTGGCGCGTTTCGCTCGCACGTAACTACTCAGTGCGCGACGCAGCTCGGCTACGGTTTGGCCTTCCACGTCGATTCGGTGTTCCTTACACTCCTCGATCAGCTTCTCCCTCCTAAGTAGGTAGATCCAATTGAGCGAGTCGGTGTTCAGCAGCGTGCCTTCCGGAGCCTGTGTGTGTGTGGTTTCTAGCGGTGCGTTCGTCGAACCCGCCCCGGCAGTGTTGGTGGTGGTTGTAGTTGTTTTTCCACGGTCATCTGCGGAGGAGGGTCCCTGCTCGGGCGCCATTAATGAGGTGGGTTTTGTCTAAGGCTGGGGTAACACTCAGTCAATCCAGAGTCGAGTAAAGGTCCCACAAACCCCTACTGAATAAATACACGATATTTATGTGTTACGAACGCACGCACACACGGCTGGGGATATTAGGCGGACAGCAGCTTTCTGTGCAAAGATGGAGGCGGTGGCTAATAGGCGTAGTAGTAGCGGAGGGGTCGGCACGGTGGTTTAGCGGCGGTGCAGTAGCGGGCGGGATGGTACGGTTGTCCGGGAGCAGCGGCGGGATCAGCGCGGCGGCCGGACGGCGGACAGTATTAGCGGACGGATTGGTACAGTAGTATGAGCGCAGTGGCTGGACGGCGGACAGTATTAGTGGACGGATGGGTGTAGCGGTATAGACGAAGTGACGGCACCAGCGAACTGGATGGACGGTGATGCAGCGGCTTAACGGCGGTAGGATGGCGAGCGGCCAACGGTCGTTGTAGCAGCGACGTGACGGGTGCAGCGGCTTAACGGCGGTAGGATGGCGTGCGGCCAACGGTCGTCGTAGCAGCGGCGTGACGGATGCAGCGGCTCAACGGCGGTAGGATGGCGAACGGCCAACGGTCGTCGTAGCAGCGGCGGGACGGATACAGCGGCTCAACGGCGGTAGGATGGAGAACGGCCAACGGTCGTCCTTACCTGGGTGAAGGGTGACCCGCGCCATGACAGCGCCCCCTCCACTCAGCTGGCCGAAGCCAGAGCTGGGGGGGAGGGGCGACATAGTTATTAAGGCGTCGGGCCGCTCAATACCCAGGGGGGCGGCGGGTGGCAATAGCACAAAGGCATCCGCCCCGCTCGTCCTTACCTGGGTGAAGGGTGACCCGCGCCATGACAGCGCCCCCTCCACTCAGCTGGCTAGCAGGAGTGGCAATTTTGTCTTTAAAAAGACAACCACTCCCGCTGGCTCACCTGCGAGGACTGAATTGCAAAAATGCAAATTCAGTGTTTATATGGGTGGTGACACAAACTGGTTGAGAATTCAACGCTCCGTTATTGTGGTTTTCATTGGTTCGCAATTTAGTTGGTTGTTGAATATGCTATAAAAGAAGTGGTTGTTGGCTATGCTATAGCAAAATAAGTACAGGGAGGTTCAGGTTTAGGTGAATAAGGAAATACAGGGGGAATTACGTTATTGTAACGTTACGTTACAATATATATGGAACCAAGCAAGATAGAATCGATTTTATTTTTGCAGATTGTAAGTTTTTATGTGTATATTAATCCACAAGCTGATCTAAGGATGTGTCTTTAACGGTTCAATTTCTACGTCATAGTGGGTGGGGTTAAACGACTAAAAGGAATAAGTGTCCATATCTATTGCACCAAGCAAGATAGAATCGATTTTATTTTTGCAGATCGTAGGTATTTATGTGTATATTAATCCAGAAACTGACCAACGATAGAACGTTAACGGTTCAGTTTCTACGTCATAGTGGGTGGGGTTAACCGACTAAAAGGGATAAGTGTCCATATCTATGGAACCAAGCAAGATAGAATCGAGTTTATTTTTGCAGATTGTAGGTTTTTATGTGTATATTTATCCACAAGCTGATCTAAGGATGTGTCGTTAACGGTTCAATTTCTACGTCATAGTGGGTAGGGTTAACCGACTAAAATGGATAAGTGTCCATATCTATTGAACCAAGCAAGATAGAATCGATTTTATTTTTGCAGATGGTAGCGTTTTATGTGTATATTAATCCACAAGCTGATCCAAGGTTCTATCGTTAAGGGTTCATTTTCTACGTCAAAGTGGGTGGGATTAACCGACTAATAGGGATAAGTGTCCATATCTATTGAACCAATAAAGATATAATCGAGTTTGTTCTTGCATATATGCTCCACAACCTGACTCATAGTATCAAGACTGGAGCTCCCAGAAAGCGCTGCCGTGCTCCGCTTAGCGCTGCGCAGTTGCAAATGAGGTGAACCACCGTTTCCTCCTCCTCATCTTCTTTACAACTCCTACAGCAACGATGATAAGGCGCTCCTAGCCTTTCTGCATGCCTACCTATGAGACAATGACCCGTTAGTGCCCCTACAAGTGTGGAAATTGTATCCCTTCTTAGGTTGTAAACGTGACGGGACCTTTTAGGATCCCATTTAGGCCAGGTTTCTTTCGACGTTCGACATCCCGGTGTTTGTAGCCATCTTTCGTCGGCTTGACGGTAGATGTGCTCTTTTAGCATTAGCTTGCATGTGGACAGGGGCTTACCTAAGCGTTCTTGTCCAGGAAGAACCTGCTTGGTTGTACCCTGCCTAGCGAGTTCATCTGCAATACAGTTTCCCTCGATATCCCTATGTCCAGGGACCCATGTGAGGTGTACACGGTTCTGTTGAGCCATCTCTTGAAGAGATCGGCGACAGTTTAGTGCTAGTTCAGAATTGAACGAGTGGGAGCCCAGAGATTTTATGGCAGCTTGGCTGTCGCTGAAGATAAAAATTTCTTTGCCGACAATGTATGTCCCTATCCTAGCTGCGGCTTCCATTATGGCTGCAACTTCTGCCTGGAATACACTGCAGTGGTCGGGTAGTCTGAATGAGAGCTGGAGGTCAAGGTCCCTTGAGTATACTCCACCCCCAACTCTCCCGTTTAGCTTGGAGCCGTCCGTGTATATGGAAATGCTGTTGCCCATAGCAAGGCACTTGTCCGACTCCGTCCAGTCATCCCTGCTGGGTATGTTTATCTTAAAGTTGGTTTCCGCAACTGTTGTGGTCGCACAGCGATCCGTGCTAGGAGGGAGAAACCTGTATTTGTTTAGTATACTTGAGTGTCCTGGGGTCCTGTTGTTCCAGCACGACAACTCCCTTAGACGCAGGGCTGACGTTGCCGCTGCTCGATGACCAGCCAGATCCAGTGGAAAGATGTCAAGAATGACCTGAAGAGCTTCGCTAGGCGTTGTTCTTAGAGCCCCGCTTATGCTTATCATGCTGGATCTGTGGACTTTACCCAACAAGTTTATGTTTGACGCCTTGCTCAAGGCTGGCCACCATACGACTACCCCATACAGCAGTATGGGTCTGATAATCGCGGTATAAATCCATCTGCATATGTTGGGGGTGAGTCCCCATTTTTTGCCAATGGCTCTTTTACACGTATATAATGCAATGTACGCTTTCTTTAGTCGCTGGATAACGTTGTCCTTCCAGTTCAGCTTTTTGTCTAAAACTACGCCTAAAAATTTGGCTTTATCTGCCAGGCTTAGGCGCACCCCATTTAGTTCAGGTAGGTTCAACGATGGTATTTTGTATCGTTTGGTATATAAGACAAGCTCTACTTTATCGGAGTTGACGCTGAGTCCACATCGGAAAGCCCACAAGGAAACCTCTCGCAATGCTACCTGCATCAAGTCGCACAAAGTTTGAGGAAACTTGCCTCTGTAGATAATCGCTAGGTCATCAGCATATGCCACGACCTTCCCGCTCCCCCAACTAGTATCTCTTAATAGCGAGTTTACCGTTAGGTTCCATAGTAAGGGGGAAAGGACACCACCCTGGGGCGTGCCCCTTGCGACAAATCGTGTTACCTCAACCTTCCCCAGTGAGGAGAGCACTTTCCTTCCCCTGAGCAGTTGATCAATTAGTCCCGCTAGGGGTCTATTTACGTCCAGATCAGTTAAAGCAATGTTAACGGCGTCTGGACTTATGTTGTTGAATGCTCCTTCAATGTCTAGGAAGGCCACAAGACAATAATCCTTTTCGAACAAGGATGTTTCTATAGTAGAGACTAGGCTGTGTAGCGCAGTCTCCGTAGATTTACCTTTGGTGTACGCGTGTTGATAGTCCGAAATGAGATTCCTATCAATGCTTGTAGTGAGAAAATCGCTAACTATTCTCTCTAGGGTCTTGAGTACGAAGGATGAAAGACTGATAGGTCTATAGTCCTTCGGCTCGTAATGAGAGGCTTTGCCTGCCTTAGGAATGAATATGACCGTGGCGCTCCTCCATGCACACGGAATATAGTTCATAGCCAAACAAGCGGTATATATGTGCCGCAGCCAGTTGGCTGGTACCTCCAAAGAGTAGATAAGTTGAGCGGGTACAATCCCGTCTGGTCCAGCAGCCTTAAAATGTTTAAAACTTTTGACTGCCCTCAGTGATGCGTATATTCACAGCTTGGTTTGCTGCAGGTACTTCCGGTGCGTTTGTCATATTTCCCGGGAAATGTGTGTCCAGGAGCAGCTCTAGAGTTTCCCCTTCTGTGCTGGTCCAGGTACCATTCGGTCTCCGCAGAAAGCTAATAGCTTTTTGCGTCTTAGAAAGCACGCACCGTAGCCTGGATGTGTCCACGACACTTTCGACTCCAGTGCAGAAATTTCTCCATGAAGTTCTCTTCGCTTGTCTCACGACTTTTTTGTAGGTTCTTAGTTTGTCCTTATATTCTAGCCATTGTGACCCGTTATCAAAGAATTTGGCTTTGTTAAACTGTTCTCTACAGGATTTACGAAGTAGGTCCAGATCATGGGACCACCAGTGAGGTTTACGCTTACCGCGCGGTTTTGGCAATGGACAGGCCTGTTCTAAGGCTTTTGAGAAAGCCGATGTGAAGGTTTCTACCAGACCCTCTAGCGCCGTCGTTGATGAGAGGCTTTGTGGGGGCAGTTCTGGTAGTTCTCTTGCTAACAGCTCATTCTGTAGTTCCCAGTTTGTATTACGTGGGTTACGTCTCGCAATGGGCTGATCGACGAAGAACTCTAACATTACTTCAATATAGCGGTGGTCTGAAAAGGAATGTTCCTCAAGAACACGCCATTTTTTAACCCACCCATAAATGCTTTCGCTACAAATAGTGAGGTCAATAACCTCTCTACGGTTTTTAGTAATAAAAGTTGGTTCATTACCTACATTGCAAACTACAAGGTTAGTTGTTAAAAGGTACTCAAAAAGTGACTCACCCCGAGTGTTTATGTCGGAACTACCCCACTGCTCGTGGTGGGCGTTTGCGTCTGTCCCAATTAACAGATGGCCTTTGCTTGAGTCGGCCACCAGATCCTTTACCGTCTTTTGCGGTGGAGGTTCCTCTGCGTCGTACGGCATATAAACGGAGGCTAGCGTTAATTGGGTGCCTCCGCTTGACAAACTGGCCGCTGTGACGTCACAATTGCTATAATTAGGCTAGAGAAAGATATTTAGCTCAGACTTTACTAAAATGCATGTTCTCACTTTACCTTCATCTGCAGCTCGGATGAGCTTAAACCCAGTGGCCCCCAATCCGCAAATCCTTGAGTTGTTCACCCAGGGTTCTTGGATAAGGACCACTTCGACGTCGCCTTTAGAAAGGCGACTGATGAGAGCAGCCGAGGCTGCCTTACTTTTGTGCAGGTTTATCTGGAGCAACCTCAGCATGAGCTTGCTCAGACTCCCCTGCCTCCATCACCGTGATGTTGGGATCCTCTCCGTCGCTATCCAGCAGAGCATCCTCCATCGACAAATTGCCCAGAGCCCCTGCGCAATTTGACGTGGCGGAAACCAGGCTTTCGACGTCGGAGATTTCCGCTTCCACTTCGGGTGCCTCAATGTCCGTGTCCAAAGAGGCACTCGAAAGGGATGCGCGCTGTGCGTCCCCACGGTATACGTGAATTACGACCTCCCCGCGGCCGTAAAACACTCTTCCTTTGCTCCGTCTAAGGGGCTCGAGAGCTTCCTTATTCAGGGCTAACACGACCTGTCTCCTAGGTCCTACAGCGTCCTCGACTTGGATGACACTCCAGTCCTGCGTTGGGAGAGCCGGGTTCATCAGTTGCAGCATCCTGAGAATTCTCTCAGGTTCTGCTGGAACCGCTGGAACCCATGCCCTGGCCCTTGGCCGAGCCGGAATGTCCTTCCAGTCAACGACCTCGATAATCGCCCCGGGATAAACTTGTCCCAGCTTTGCGGCTGCTGCCTTGTACAGCGCAACAGACCTTGCGTCCTCGCAAGCGAGTACCTTGATTTGGCCCTGGTACCATCCTGCATCAGAACCTCGCGGCGGACTACCCGGAGACTCCATCAGCACGTCGAGAATGGCGTTGCCGATTTCATTCCGGACGTACGGCCACTGGTCTTTAGGGATTGCACCACGGTCATTCCCTCAGTCCAGGATTCCTATAAGGATCCGGCCCTTAGCTACCTCGGCAAAGCTGGGTTTGGCTACCGCGGAGTGATTCTGGTGCCTTTTCGGCGGTGGTTTGATATCCTCATCGGTCCTTTGACGTTTATATGGGGTTGCGCTTGTTGGCAGAGAACCCCGAAAATTCGGCACTAGAGCTCGCGCCCTTTCCACCGAATTCCTGGCGTTCTCTGACAGCGTTTCCAGCGGAACACCCTCATACCTTGACAGGACTTTTGCAGCCCTTCTTTTGTTCCTGTGGAACGATCCCTTGTGGGAATCTTCTTGAGAAGGGGTCCGACCCGTAGTTGCCCTCGCGGTCGTACCCCCGGATGATGTCTTCATTATGGCTCCTTTCTCCTTTGGCTCAGTGTGACCAGATCGTGGGACCCCTGTCACAGCCGTGGGGAGAATAGTCGCCATACCGGCGTCAGACGGGCGCCCAGCATCAGCAGGCGCGTCAGTGTTCGCCGTTGCCAGCGCAACTACCTTCGCCGCCATAGTGGTGCTTGCCCCCGTCCGATCACCTAAGACTGTGTTGACTGAGGTTGCCCTCTTGTCGTCCATGGGGAGCCGACCCGTCGTTTCCAACGCAGTCGCTCCCCCGGTTAAAATAGCTGTTGCGGCCCCGTTTTCCCTTGGCTCGGAGTGGCCAGGTCCAGAGACCCCTGCCACAGCCGTGGGAAAAAAGGTTGCCGTTCCGGCGCTTGGTCGGTGTCCGACAACAGCAGGCGCGTCAGGGTTCGCCGTTACCAGCGCAACTCCCTTCGCCGCCATACTATTGCCGCCCCCCACCAAGTCGCTCTTCACTTTAGCGTTGGTAGCATTGGTAGCCCTCCCTCGTTCACTAGGGCGTATGGATGCCAATGCTGTTGTCCTTCTCCCTGTGGAGGAGAACGGATTTTCATTTGCTTGTTTTATTTTTTTATTTTTGTTGTTCATCTTGTTCGTACGACCCCTTGCTAGTGTCCATATCTATTGCACCAAGCTAGATAGAATCGATTTTATTTTTGCAGATGGTAGGTATTTATGTCTATATTAGTCCAGAAGCTGACCAATATTTCTATCGTTAACGGTTCAGTTTCTTCGTCATAGTGGGTGGGGTTAACCGACTAAAAGGGATAAGTGTCCATATTTATTGCAGAAAGCAAGATAGAATCGATCTTGTATTTGCAGATGATAGGTTTTTATGTGTATATTAATTCACAAGCTGATCCAACGCTCTATCGTTAACGGTTCAATTTCTACGTCATAGTGGGTGGGATTAACCGATTAAAAGGGATAAGTGTCCATATCTATTGCACCAAGCAAGATAGAAACGATTTTGGTTTTGCAGATGGTAGGCTTTTATGTGTATATTAATCCACAAGCTGATCCAAGGTTCTGTCGTTAACGGTTCAATTACTACGTCACAGTGGGTGGGCTTAACCGATTAAAAGGGATACGTGTCCATGTCTATTGCACCAAGCAAGATAGAATCGATTTTGTTTTTGCAGATGGTAGGCTTTTATGTTTATATTAATCCACAAGCTGATCCAAGGTTCTATCTTTAACAGTTCAATTTCTACGTCAAAGTGGGTGGGGTTAACCGACTAAAAGGGATAAGTGTCCATATCTATTGCAGAAAGCAAGATAGAATCGATCTTGTATTTGCAGATGATGGTTTTTTTGTGTATATTAATTCACAAGCTGATCCAACGCTCTATCGTTAACGGTTAAATTTCTACGTCATAGTGGGTGGGGCTAACCGATTAAAAGAGATAAGTGTCCATATCTATTGAACCAAGCAAGATAGAATCGATTTTATTTTTGCAGATTGTAGGTTTTTATGTGTATATTAATCCACAAGCTGATCCAACGCTCTATCGTTAACGGTTCAATTTCTACGTCATAGTGGGTGGGGTTAAACGACTAAAAGGGATAAGTGTCCATATCTTTTGCACCAAGCTAGATAGAATCGATTTTATTTTTGCAGATGGTAGGTATTTATGTGTATATTAGTCCAGAAGCTGACCAAGATTTCTATCGTTAACGGTTCAGTTTCTACGTCATAGTGGGAGGGGTTAACCGACTAAAAGGGATAAGTGTCCATATTTATTGCAGAAAGCAAGATAGAATCGATCTTGTATTTGCAGATGATAGGTTTTTATGTGTATATTAATTCACAAGCTGATCCAACGCTCTATCGTTAACATTTCAATTTCTACGTCATAGTGGGTGGGGTTAACCGATTAAAAGGGATAAGTGTCCATATCTATTGCACCAAGCAAGAAAGAAACAATTTTGTTTTTGCAGATGGTAGGTTTTTATGTGTATCTTAATCCACAAGCTGATCCAAGGTTCTGTCGTTAACGGTTCAATTACTACGTCACAGTGGGTGGGCATAACCGATTAAAAGGGATATGTGTCCATATCTATTGCACCAAGCAAGATAGAATCGATTTTATTTTTGCAGATGATAGGGTTTTATGTGTATATTAATCCACAAGCTGATCCAACACTCTATCGTTAACGGTTCAATTTCTACGTCAAAGTGGGTGGGGTTAACCGACTAAAAGGGATAAGTGTACATATCTATTGAACCAAGCAAGATAGAATCGATTTTATTTTTGCAGATTGTAGGTTTTTATGTGTATATTAATCCACAAGCTGATCCAACGCTCTATCGTTAACGGTTCAATTTCTACGTCATAGTGGGTGGGGTTAAACGACAAAAAGGGATAAGTGTCCATATCTTTTGCACCAAGCTAGATAGAATCGATTTTATTTTTGCAGATGGTAGGTATTTATGTGTATATTAGTCCAGAAGCTGACCAAGATTTCTATCGTTAACGGTTCAGTTTCTACGTCATAGTGGGAGGGGTTAACCGACTAAAAGGGATAAGTGTCCATATTTATTGCAGAAAGCAAGATAGAATCGATCTTGTATTTGCAGATGATAGGTTTTTATGTGTATATTAATTCACAAGCTGATCCAACGCTCTATCGTTAACATTTCAATTTCTACGTCATAGTGGGTGGGGTTAACCGATTAAAAGGGATAAGTGTCCATATCTATTGCACCAAGCAAGAAAGAAACAATTTTATTTTTGCAGATGGTAGGTTTTTATGTGTATCTTAATCCACAAGCTGATCCAAGGTTCTGTCGTTAACTGTTCAATTACTACGTCACAGTGGGTGGGCATAACCGATTAAAAGGGATATGTGTCCATATCTATTGCACCAAGCAAGATAGAATCGATTTTATTTTTGCAGATGATAGGGTTTTATGTGTATATTAATCCACAAGCTGATCCAACGCTCTATCGTTAACGGTTCAATTTCTACGTCAAAGTGGGTGGGGTTAACCGATATAATGGAATTTGCTCTTGCATATGGTAGGCTTTTATGTTTATATTAATCCACAAGCTGATCCAGGCTTCTATCGTTAACGGTTCAATTTCTACGTCAAAGTGGGTGGGGTTAACCGACTAATAGGGATAAGTGTCCATATCTATTGAACCAAGAAAGATATAATGGAATTTGCTCTTGCATATGGTAGGCTTTTATGTTTATATTAATCCACAAGCTGATCCAGGGTTCTATCGTTAACGGTTCAATTTCTACTTCAAAGTGGGTGGGGTTAACTAAACAAAAGGGATAAGTGTCTATATTTATTGAACCAAGCAAGATAGAATCGATTTTTTTTTTTTGCAGATGATAGGTTTTTATGTGTATATTAATCCACAAGTTGATCTAAGGATGTATCGTTAACGGTTCAATTTCTACGTCATAGTGGGTGGGGTTAACCGACTAAAATGGATAAGTGTCCATATCTATTGAACCAAGAAAGATATAATGGAATTTGCTCTTGCATATGGTAGGCTTTTATGTTTATATTAATCCACAAGCTGATCCAGGGTTCTATCGTTAACGGTTCAATTTCTACGTCAAAGTGGGTGGGGTTAACTGACCAAAAGGGATAGGTGTCCATATTTATTGCACCAAACAAGATAGAATCGGGTTTGTTTTTGCATATGGTAGGCTTTTATGTTTATATTAATACACAAGCTGATCCAAGGTTCTATCGTTAAGGGTTCAATTTCTACGTCAAAGTGGGTGGGGTTAACCGACTAAAAGGGATAAGTGTACATATCTATTGAACCAAGAAAGATAGGATCGATTTTGTTTTTGCAGATGGTAGGGTTTTATGAGTATATTAATCCACAAGCTGATCCAAGGTTCTATCGTTAAGGGTTCAATTTCTACGTCAAAGTGGGTGGGGTTAACCGACTAAAAGGGATAAGTTTCCATATCTATTGAACCAAGAAAGATAGAATCGATTTTATTTTTGCATATGGTAGGGTTTTATGTGTATATTAATCCACAAGATGATCCAAGGTTATATCGCTAAAGGTTCAATTTCTACGTCAAAGTGGGTGGGGTTAACCGACTAAAAGAGATAAGTGTCCATATTTATTGAACCAAGAAAGATATAATCGAGTTTGTTCTTGCATATGGTAGGCTTTTATGTTTACATTAATCCACAAGCTGATCCAGGGTTCTATCGTTTACTGTTCAATTTCTACGTCAAATTGGGTGGGGTTAACCGACTAAAAGGGATAAGTGTCCATATTTATTGCAGAAAGCAAGATAGAATCGATCTTGTATTTGCAGATGATAGGTTTTTATGTGTATATTAATCCACAATCTGATCCAACGCTCTATCGTTAACGGTTCAATTTCTACGTCATAGTGGGTGGGGTTAACCGATTAAAAGGGATATGTGTCCATATCTATTGCACCAAGCAAGATAGAATCGATTTTGTTTTTGCATATGGTAGGCTTTTATGTTTATATTAATACACAAGCTGATCCAGGGTTCTATCGTTAACGGTTCAATTTCTACGTCAAATTGGGTGGGGTTAACCGACTAAAAGGGATAAGTATCCATATTTATGGCAGAAACAAGATAGAATCGATCTTGTATTTGCAGATGATAGGTTTTTATGTGTATATTAATCCACAAGCTGATCCAACGCTCTATCGTTAACTGTTCAATTTCTACGTCATAGTGGGTGGGGTTAACCGATTAAAAGGGATATGTGTCCATATCTATTGCACCAAGCAAGATAGAATCGATTTTGTTTTTGCAGATGGTAGGTTTTTATGTGTGTTCGGCCGGGTTGCGTCTGATCCTGAGTAGGTGGGCGCACCGGGGTCGATCTCAATAAGCGGGAGTATGTGCAAAAAGACAAGAGAAGACGAGAATTTCTCGTTATAAAAGATGATCTTTATTCAGTAAAGATAAATAGCTAGGGTACCTGAATATAAAACGGCAGAAATCGTTGGCGGCAGATGCGTGCTGTACGGCTGTTGAAATCCAAGAAGCCGGTTGTATAGCAAGCTACAACCGTTGGCCCGCAAAATCCCCCGTTTTGGAGGGGAAAGGCACCCACACATCAACCCCGATATGCATATGCATGAGTGCTGACAAAAAGCACACATATACGTGCATATACATGCATGCACATGCATGTGGCGGTGATGGTGTGGGTGGTTATAAATTAAGTCGAGTATCGAACATACATTTGCAGAGTTGCATTGGGGGGGGGGGGGGGGGGGGGGATCGCAATCAGATGCGGAAAAGTTAGGCATCCTGCCTAAACATGCCGGCCCCCCTTGCGATACGCAACATCGTTTTCCGCCAATGACCTCCGCTGAAACGAGAAAAATGAATATAAGACTTACACACTAAACTTAAACTATATGAGGAGCTCGCCAGCTTCGCGGGTGGCCGGGAATCCTTCCCGACTTGCTCAGTATACCACCTAAGCTAGGATGAAAAGTTAACGGTTATGAACAGTAAAGTGAATATTTCTTGCCATTGGTTTATACGTAACTCTTAAATATAGAAATGCATAACGTAATATGAAGTAGAAGGTCAGTAGTGCTGGACGAAGAGGCCGAGGTCTCCATTCCAGATTCGTAGTTTTGTTTGGTTGGACGAAGAGGCCGAGATCTCCGTTCCAGATTCGTATTTTTTTGGTTGGACGAAGAGGCCGAGGTCTCCGTTCCAGAATCGCAGGTTTTTTTTGTTTAGGTTTTCCTGGGCTGGACGAAGAGGCCGAGGTCTCCGTTCCAGCGTCTAATGTATCGTGTCGCTCTCGGGCGACTGCCTTTTTTGTTGGAGGAGGTGTGGCATCTTGTGGATGTGTAGGGGCGAGTGGCCGTGAGGTTGGTTGGGTGAGGCTTGTTCTCGCGATAGTGCATGGACGCTAATTATGTATTAGATTGTTAGTTAGTGCTGTTGGAATGGACGTTATTTCGAGCAGCTTATGCATATTGAACAAAATCAGTAAGGTTACGGGGCGTGGGAGTTTGGAACGGACGTGATTTCAAGCCACCCACCCAAATCATTGCGTATTCAAGGTAGTCAGTAGACATTTTTATCGTTGCGTGGAGCGATTCACCCTTATCACTGTATTGCGGTGCTTGGAAGCGAAAAATTTTCTTTTCAGAGAAGTGTGAAAAGCCAACGAAATAATGCGTTCAATTCTGAGCGAAATCACATGACGAATAGCGAAAATTGTCATTAAATTCGAGAATCCGCGAACAGCATGTGCTGATATGAAGGGGTTGAAAATTCTAGGTGGTTTAAAATGAATATTAAATACCATTTCACCAAGCAGAATTGTGTTATTTGCTGTCGCCTGACATGAATTTCCAAATTTGCGAAGCTTGTCACGACGTATTCTATATGCACGTACCATTATGCTAAAGGTTACGTACCAATGTACCACCCTGTCGCATGTTTCTTGTCTGCCAAAACCAAGTCTGGGAATGCCTGCATAGTCATTGCATTGATATGGCAGGATGGAAGATTCCCAGTGAGTTTCGCTAGAACTAGTACGGGTGTAGTCAGGCTGAAGCAGGGATCCACTGGTGAACGTAATTCGATGTTGGATGCTTCTTTCACCTGAGCTGACACCGCATTTGTGATGCCTGAAACATGGGCATGCATTTTCCTCGCTGGCAAATTGATTCTGCGTTTCAGTCTTTCAGTTATAAAGGAACATTCAGACCCAGAATCAATTAATGCCCGCGCGGAGAAGTCCGTACCATTATGGTGAATGTGTACGCGAGCAGTTCCTAATAGCACACCTGTGCTGGAATTGGCATGGCAGGATTTGACATTCTGGTTCGTAGAGGAAGGTGGTTGTCCCGATTCCTGTCTTTTCCGTGCCTTTACCGAAGTTGATGGGGTATTATCCGCATCTTTGAAAGGGTTGCGCTCCGCCGGTTGCTGAAGTGTGTCCGCATGCAGGAGCGTGTGGTGACGAGAGTGGCATTTGGAACAGTTGTACGAACTGGTGCACCTCGTCACTGTGTGTCCTGGGGACAAACAATTCAGGCAGCCATTTGTGGATTTGACGAATTTGATCCTTTCGACCGGGGCTAAATCGCAAAAACGTGAACAGTTGCGTAATCTGTGCTCCGTAGATTTGCACATTTTACATATTGATTTTGTTGATTGCTTGGATACTTTTGTTTGAAAATCACCACGTCTTTTTGTAGGGGTCTCCGTCGATTGGCGCGACGCGTTTGACTTTTGCACTTTAGAAGTGGCATTCCCTATAAAACCAGACACGGTTTCAAGTGTCTGAAAACGATTTGATAAGAATTTGTCCATATCCTCCCACTTGGATATGTCCGTTTTGTGGTCAATGCTCTGCTCCCATAGAGCCAGCGTATTTTCGGGTAATTTTGTCGAGCATAAATATGTGATGATCGCATCCCAATTTGAAACATCAATCTGATGGTTTTTAAGGATGCTAAACAATTATTTATGTCGCGCTGTAAGGTTTTGATTGAGCTGCCGCACACGCTATCTATCTTTTTTAGATTAAACAAAATTTGTAGTTGTGAGTTTACGAGAATCCGTTTATACCTCACCTTGGGTTTTATGGTTAAGGTAGACCAACTTTTCTACCGGGCTTAGGCGACTGTTGTTTTTGTAGATGGCCGTGAACAGGTCACGAAACGTTGGCCAAGATAGGTAGTCGCCCTTGAATACCTCAGTATCGCAAGCTGGCAGGCGGATACTGTGTTCGCGCGGGCGTTCTCCCTCAGGTTTGACTGCCCTATCTTTTTCCTTCTTCAATTTGGCTTGAAGTTCAGCCATGTTCGACATGCATCGCAAGAATACGGCATATGCCGCTTTATGCTTGATCTTGACCGCGGCAATTTTCTTTGCGTCGAGCGTGTCAGAGCCAAGCAACTCCTGTAGGGCGTTCTCTGATTTTTCCCACTTGGCTTGCAACTCTTTTTGCTGTATTGCAAGAGTGTGTACAGTGTGCAGAGCCGCATTGATATCATTAAAATCGGCCTCGAATTCGATTATTCGATCGGCCAATTTAATATAGGAGTCCATGTTCATGGTTGAAAAGTGGAGAGCGAATTAACCAAGGGATATAAAACTTGAAAACCTGAGCGAATCACCCAACCAACAACTATTAAAATTACGCAAAATTGATTTATTACTCTTAATTTGTTTATTTTGGTCTGACTTTGCAGATTATTTGTGCCTTAAAACAGAGGGCAGTGGGTAGCAACACCGATGTGTACTGTGTAAAGTAAAGGAGGGGCCACTCGCCACTTCAACCTTAAATTTTATTATGAAATAAGTGCGCGCGTTGATATAAACTCGACGAAAAGTGTAAAAATGTGTAATAAATCTTGTGCGAAAAAGGAGGAAACTGTGTAACAAAAATTTATTAGGAAACTAGTGAAATTAACGTAATGCAAAAAGAAATTTTAAAAATTGCCACAATCGAATGGCGTGAAATTTTAGTGAAAGTGAGGTTATGTGCACCTCTTCCTTGTGCTGTGTCCGGAGAGCCCTACCGCCGGTGGGGGGACAGGCCAGATAGTCACAAGGAATCTTAACAACGTTAATGATCCGCGTTTGCACTTATTTTCTTTTCGGCACTAAATTTTTTACACTTTCCGCGGTTGATTAGAAATCACGTATCGCAGTAGATTGATTTTTCGCACTTTTTATTTATTGTTTTAACCAAAAAACATGTGGCAAGAAATATTGCATTTACTGTGAACTTTTTTGTGATTTGCTGTTGTGGTGATGATGTGGCAAGTTGGCTTGCGATGTTGAAATTGCTTTAGCTGGCTGTCCTTTCCTCAGTGTTTTACCCAGATGTTGTTAGCCAATTGTAGTGTACCAAGCGTGTTTATCAGCTTCTGTTTAATATCACCAAAAGAATTTTACCACCAAAGTGTACCACCAAGCATGTATATAAAATGATTTTGTATGGATGTGGACTGTATATAGGCGCCGTATTTCAAATTCCTGGTGAGAAGAATCAAATGTTCGGCCGGGGTGCGTCTGATCCTGAGTAGGTGGGCGCACCGGGGTTGATCTCAATAAGCGGGAGTATGTGCAAAAAGACAAGAGAAGACGACAAATTCTCGTTATAAAAGATGATCTTTATTCAGTAAAGATAAATAGCTAGGGTATAATATTACCTGAATATAAAACGGCAGAGATCGTTGGCGGCAGATGCGTGCTGTACGGCTGTTGAAATCCATGAGGCCGGTTGTATAGCAAGCTACAACCGTTGGCCCGCAAAATCCTCCGTTTTGGAGGGGAAAGGCACCCACACATCAACCCCGACATGCATATGCATGAGTGCTGACAAAAAGCACACATATACGTGCATAAACATGCATGCACATGCATGTGGCGGTGATGGTGTGGGTGGTTATAAATTAAGTCGAGTATCGAATATCCATTTGCAGAGTTGCATTGGGGGGGATTGCAATCAGATGAGGAAAAGTTAGGCATCCTGCCTAAACAATGTGTATATTAATCCGCAAGCGGATCCAAGGTTCTATCGTTAACGGTTAAATTTCTACGTCAAAGTGGGTGGGGTTAACCGACTAAAAGGGATAAGTGTCCATATCTATTGCACCAAGCAAGATAGAATCGAGTTTGTTCTTGCATATGGTAGGCTTTTATGTTTATATTAATACACAAGCTGATCCAGGGTTCCATCGTTAACGGTTAAATTTCTACGTCAAAGTGGGTGGGGTTAACCGACTAAAAGGGATAAGTGTCCATATCTATTGCACCAAGCAAGATAGAATCGATTTTATTTTTGAAGATGGTCGGTTTTTATGTGTGTATCATTCCACAAGCTGATCCAAGGTTCTATCGTTAACGGTTCAATTTCTACGTCAAATTGGGTGGGGTTAACCGACTAAAAGGGATAAGTGTCCATATTTATTGCAGAAAGCAAGATAGAATCGATCTTGTATTTGCAGATGATAGGTTTTTATGTGTATATTAATCCACAAGCTGATCCAACGCTCAATCGTTAACGGTTCAATTTCTACGTCTTAATGGGTTGGGTTAAACGACTAAAAGGGATAAGTGTCCATATCTATTGCACCAAGCAAGATAGAATCGATTTTATTTTTGGAGATGGTAGGTTTTTATGTGTATATCATTCCACAAGCTGATCCAAGGTTCTATCGTTAACGGTTCAATTTCTACGTCAAATTGTTTGGGGTTAACCGACTAAAAGGGATAAGTGTCCATATTTATTGCAGAAAGCAAGATAGAATCGATCCTGTATTTGAAGATGATAGGTTTTTATGTGTATATTAATCCACAAGCTGTTCCAACGCTCTATCGTTAACGGTTCAATTTCTACGTTATAGTGGATGGGATTAACCGATTAAAAGGGATAAGTGTCCATATCTATTGCACCAAGCAAGATAGAGACGATTTTGTTTTTGCAGATGGTAGGTTTTTATGTGTGTATTAATCCACAAGCTGACCCAAGGTTCTGTCGTTAACGGTTCAATTACTACGTCACAGTTGATGGGCTAACCCATTAAAAGGGATATGTGTCCATATCTATTGCTCCAAGCAAGATAGAATCGAGTTTGTTTTTGCAGATGGTAGGTTTTTATGTGTATATTAATCCAGAAGCTGACCAAGAGTTCTGTCGTTAACGGTTCAATTACTACGTCATAGTGGGTGGGCTTAACCGACTAAAAGGGATATGTGTCCATATCTATTGCACCAAGCAAGATAGAATAGATTTTGTTTTTGCAGATGGTAGGTTTTTATGTGTGTATTAATCCACAAGCTGATCCAAAGTTCTATCGTTAACGGTTCAATTTCTACGTCAAAGTGGGTGGGGTTAACCGACTAAAAGGGATAAGTGTCCATTTTTATTTCACCAAGCAAGATAGAATCGATTTTGTTTTTGCAGATGGTAGGTTTTTATGTGTATATTAATCCACAAGCTGTTCCAAGCTTCTATCGTTAACGGTTCAATTTCTACGTCAAAGTGGGTGGGGTTAACCGACCAAAAGGGATAAGTGTCCATTTTTATTTCACCAAGCAAGATAGAATCGATCCTGTATTTGCAGATGAGAGGTTTTTATGTGTATATTAATCCACAAGCTGTTCCAACGCCCTATCGTTAACGGTTCAATTTCTACGTTATAGTGGATGGGATTAACCGATTAAAAGGAATAAGTGTCCATATCTATTGCACCAAGCAAGATAGAGACGATTTTGTTTTTGCATATGGTAGGTTTTTATGTGTATATTAATCCACAAGCTGATCCAAGGTTCTGTCGTTAACGGTTCAATTACTACGTCACAGTGGGTGGGCTTAACCGATTAAAAGGGATATGTGTCCATATCTATTGCACCAAGCAAGATAGAATCGATTTTGTTTTTGCAGATGGTAGGTTTTTATGTGTGTATTAATCCACAAGCTGATCCAAGGTTCTATCGTTAACGGTTCAATTTCTACGTCAAAGTGGGTGGGGTTAACCGACTAAAAGGGATAAGTGTCCATTTTTATTTCACCAAGCAAGATAGAATCGATTTTGTTTTTGCAGATGGTAGGTTTTTATGTGTGTATTAATCCACAAGCTGACGCAAGGTTCTGTCGTTAACGGTTCAATTACTACGTCACAGTTGATGGGCTAACCCATTAAAAGGGATATGTGTCCATATCTATTGCTCCAAGCAAGATAGAATCGAGTTTGTTTTTGCAGATGGTAGGTTTTTATGTGTATATTAATCCAGAAGCTGACCAAGAGTTCTATCGTTAACGGTTCAATTTATACGTCAAAGTGGGTGGGGTTAACCGACTAAAAGGGATAAGTGTCCATATCTATTGAACCAAGAAAGATAGAATCGATTTTGTTTTTGCAGATAATAGGTTTTTATGTGTATATTAATCCACAAGCTGACCCAACGCTCTATCGTTATCGGTTTGCAGATGGTAGGTTTTTATGTGTGTATTAATCCACAGGCTTATCCAAGGTTCTGTCGTTAACCGTTCAATTACTACGTCACAGTGGGTGGGCTTAACCGATTAAAAGCGATAAGTGTCCATATCTATTGAACCAAGAAAGATAGAACCGATTTTGTTTTTGCTGATGGTAGGGTTTTATGTGTATATTGATCCACAATATGACCCAAGGTTCTATCGTTAACGGTTCAATTTCTACGTCAAAGTAGGTAGGGTTAACCGACTAAAAGGGATAAGTTTCCATATCTATTGAACCAAGAAAGATAGAATCGATTTTATTTTTGCAGATGGTAGGGTTTTATGTGTATATTAATCCACAAGATGATCCAAGATGATCAAGGTTTAACCGACTAAAAGGGACAAGTGTCCATTTTTATTGCACCAAGCAAGATAGAATCGATTTTGTTTTTGCAGATGGTAGGTTTTTACGTGTGTATTAATCCACAAGCTGATCCAAGGTAATATCATTAACGGTTCAATTTCTACGTCAAAGTAGGTGGGGTTAACCGACTAAAAGGGATAAGTGTCCATATTTATTGCACCAAGCAAGATAGAATCTATTTTGTTTTTGCAGATGATAGGTTTTTATGTGTATATTAATCCACAAGCTGATCCAAGGCTCTATCGTTAACGGTTCAATTTCTACGTCATAGTGGGTGGGGTTAACCGATTAAAAGCGATAAGTGTCCATATCTATTGCACCAAGCAAGATAGAATCGCTTTTGTATTTGCAGGTGGTAGATTTTTATGTGTATATTAATCCACATGCTGATCCATGTGTGTATTAATCCGCAATCTGATCCAAGGTTCTATCGTTAACGGTTCAATTTCTACGTCAAAGTGGGTGGGGTTAACCGACTAAAAGGGATAAGGGTCCATTTTTATTGCACCAAGCAAGATAGAATCGGTTTTGTTTTTGCAGATGATAGGTTTTTATGTGTGTATTAATCCACAAGCTGATACAAGGTTATATCATTAACGGTTCAATTTCTACGTCAAAGTAGGTGGGGTTAACCGACTAAAAGGGATAAGTGTCCATATTTATTGCACCAAGCAAGATATAATCTATTTTGTTTTTGCAGATGATAGGTTTTTATGTGTATATTAATCCACAAGCTGACCCAAGGCTCTATCGTTAACGGTTCAATTTCTACGTCATAGTGGGTGGGGTTAACCGATTAAAAGCGATAAGTGTCCATATCTATTGCACCAAGCAAGATAGAATCGCTTTTTTCTTTGCAGATGGTAGATTTTTATGTGTATATTAATCCACATGCTGATCCAAGGTTCTATCGTTAAGGGTTCAATTTCTAGGTCAAAGTGGGTGGGGTTAACCGACTAAAAGGGATAAGTGTCCATATCTATTGAACCAAGAAAGATATAATCGAGTTTGTTCTTGCATATGGTAGGCTTTTATGTGGATATTAATCCACAAGCTAATCCAAGGTTATATCGTTAACGGTTCAATTTCTACGTCAAAGTGGGTGGGGTTAACCGACTAAAAGGGATAAGTCTCCATATTTATTGCACCACGCAAGATAGAATCGATCTTTTATATGCAGATGATTGGCTTTTATGTGTATATTAATCCACAAGCTGATCCAAGGCACAATCGTTAACGGTTCAATTTCTACCTCGAAGTGGGTGGGGTTAACCGACTAAAAGGGATAAGTGTCCATATTTATTGCACCAAGCAAGATAGAATCGATTTTGCTTTTGCAGATGATAGGTTTTTATGTGTATATTAATCCACAGGCTGACCCAACGCTCTATCGTTAAGGGTTCAATTTCTACGTCAAAGTGGGTGGGGTTAACCGACTAAAAGGGATAAGTGTCCATATCTATTGAACCAAGAAAGATATAATCGAGTTTGTTCTTGCATATGGTAGGCTTTTATGTGGATATTAATCCACAAGCTGATCCAAGGTTATATCATTAACGGTTCAATTTCTACGTCAAAGTGGGTGGGGTTAACCGACTAAAAGGGATAAGTCTCCATATTTATTGCACCAAGCAAGATAGAATCGATCTTTTATATGCAGATGATTGGCTTTTATGTGTATATTAATCCACAAGCTGATCCAAGGCCCAATCGTTAACGGTTCAATTTCTACCTCGAAGTGGGTGGGGTTAACCGACTAAAAGGGATAAGTGTCCATATTTATTGCACCAAGCAAGATAGAATCGATTTTGCTTTTGCAGATGGTAGATTTTTATGTGTATATTAATCCACATGCTGATCCAAGGTTCTATCGTTAAGGGTTCAATTTCTACGTCAAAGTGGGTGGGGTTAACCGACTAAAAGGGATAAGTGTCCATATCTATTGAACCAAGAAAGATATAATCGAGTTTGTTCTTGCATATGGTAGGCTTTTATGTGGATATTAATCCACAAGCTAATCCAAGGTTATATCGTTAACGGTTCAATTTCTGCGTCAAAGTGGGTGGGGTTAACCGACTAAAAGGGATAAATGTCCATATTTATTGCACCAAGCAAGATAGAATCGATTTTGCTTTTGCAGCTGATAGGTTTTTATGTGTATATTAATCCACAGGCTGACCCAACGCTCTATCGTTAAGGGTTCAATTTCTACGTCAAAGTGGGTGGGGTTAACCGACTAAAAGGGATAAGTGTCCATATCTATTGAACCAAGAAAGATATAATCGAGTTTGTTCTTGCATATGGTAGGCTTTTATGTGGATATTAATCCACAAGCTGATCCAAGGTTATATCATTAACGGTTCAATTTCTACGTCAAAGTAGGTGGGGTTAACCGACTAAAAGGGATAAGTGTCCATATTTATTGCACAAAGCAAGATAGAATCTATTTTGTATTTGCAGATGGTAGATTTTTATGTGTATATTAATCCACAAGCTGATCCAAGGTTCTATCGTTAAGGGTTCAATTTCTACGTCAAAGTGGGTGGGGTTAACCGACTAAAAGGGATAAGTCTCCATATTTATTGCACCAAGCAAGATAGAATCGATCTTTTATATGCAGATGATTGGCTTTTTGTGTATATTAATCCACAAGCTGATCCAAGGCCCAATCATTAACGGTTCAATTTCTACCTCGAAGTGGGTGGGGTTAACCCACTAAAAGGGATAAGTGTCCATATTTATTGCACCAAGGAAGATAGAATCGATCTTGCATTTGCAGATGATTGGCTTTTATGTTTATATTAATCCACAAGCTGATCCAGGGTTCTATCGTTAACGGTTCAATTTCTACGTCAAAGTGGGTGGGGTTAACCGACTAAAAGGGATAAGTGTCCATATTTATTGTACCAAGCAAGATATAATCGATTTTGTTTTTGCAGATGATAGGGTTTTATATGTGTATTAATCCACAAGCTGATCCAAGGCTCTATCGTTAACGGTTCAATTTCTACGTCATAGTGGGTGGGGTTAACCGACTAAAAGGGATAAGTGTCCATATTTATTTCACCAAGGAAGATAGAATCGATCTTGTATTTGCAGATGATTGGCTTTTATGTGTATATTCATCCACAAGCTGATCCAAGGCTCTATCGTTAACGGTTCAATTTCTACGTCAAAGTGGGTGGGGTTAACCGACTAAAAGGGATAAGTGTCCATATTTATTGCACCAAGCAAGATAGAATCGATCTTGTATTTGCAGATGATTGGCTTTTATGTTTATATTAATCCACAAGCTTATCCAGGGTTCTATCGTTAACGGTTCAATTTCTACGTCAAAGTGGGTGGGGTTAACCGACCAAAAGGGATAAGTGTCCACATTTATTGCACCAAGCAAGATATAATCGATTTTGTTTTTGCAGATGATAGGGTTTTATATGTGTATTAATCCACAAGCTGATCCAAGGCTCTATCGTTAACGGTTCAATTTCTACGTCATAGTGGGTGGGGTTAACCGACTAAAAGGGATAAGTGTCCATATTTATTGCACCAAGCAAGATATAATCGATTTTGTTTTTGCAGATGATAGGGTTTTATATGTGTATTAATCCACAAGCTGATCCAAGGCTCTATCGTTAACGGTTCAATTTCTACGTCATAGTGGGTGGGGTTAACCGACTAAAAGGGATAAGTGTCCATATTTATTGCACCAAGCAAGATATAATCGATTTTGTTTTTGCAGATGATAGGGTTTTATATGTGTATTAATCCACAAGCTGATCCAAGGCTCTATCGTTAACGGTTCAGTTTCTACGTCATAGTGGGTGGGGTTAACCGACTAAAAGGGATAAGTGTCCATATCTATGGAACCAAGCAAGATAGAATAGATTTTATTTTATTTATTTATTTATTTATTTATTTATTTATTCATATTATAGTCTAGGACAATCAGAACCTCCTTACAGACTATTTACTAATATATCTTAACTAATATATATAAAATATTCAAATAATTTCATTCAATAGCAGTTTAAACCTAAATTTATTTAATGCAAAATCAATATCTATAGAATACAGCAAATTAAACTCCCTCATTGCCCTAGCAATTGGAGAGTTGGAAGCATAAGTCGTTCTAAATCTATCTAACCAGAAAAAATCGTGACATCGAAGGGTTCGCGATGGTACATTGAACCGTATACGTTCTAAAAGATAGGGCGAGTCAACCGTCCCATTGATGATATCATATAAAAATGTCAATGAAAGCATTGATCTTCTACTCACTAAAGATTTAAGGTTAATTAAAAGACACCTAGAACTGTATGTTGGAACAGGGTCTTGAAAACGCAAAGACCGGAGGGCAAATCGCAAAAATATTTTTTGAATACGCTCAAGTCGGTCTATATGGCAGGCATGGTACGGCCTCCAAATGAAAACAGCATATTCTAGTTTAGACCGCACTAGGGTTGTAAATAAAAGTTTTAAAGTATAAGGATCACTAAAATCCATACTGAAACGGCGAATGAACGCAAGTGTGGAATAAGACTTCGCAATGACATAATTAATCTGACTGTGGAATAGAAACTTCGCATCAAAGACTACACCAAGATCTGATATTTCATCAACAACCGTCAGCGTAGAGTCCCCAATATGATACGAAACAGGAAGAACATTTCGAGTTTTAGCAAAGGTAATACTAAAACATTTACTTATATTTAAAAGCAGACGATTCCGTTTACACCAGTCCATTACGTTATCAAGATCAGCTTGGAGCATAGTGGACTCAGATTGAGTCGTGATTGATGCAAAAATTTTCAAGTCATCAGCAAACAATAAGAATTCAGCATAACTGAAACAATGACGTATGTCATTAATAAAGATAACAAATAATAAGGGACCCAACACGCTCCCTTGTGGTACACCAGAATTGGCAGTAAACGACCGCGAAGAAATACCATCTACCACAACAACACAGCTACGATCTGCCAAGTAAGATCTCACCCAAGATAGCATACTAGAATGGAAGCCGAAGCCAGCAAGTTTAGATATTAGTAATGAATGGTTGACTTTGTCAAAAGCCTTCGAAAAATCGGTATAGATAGTATCAACTTGCGCTCTCCTATTAAATGAAGAAATACAGTATTCAGAAAATACTGCTAGATTAGTTACAGTTGATCTGCCAGGCATAAATCCATGCTGATTAGGTGAAATCAAGGTCTTTACTGCGAAGAATATTTTATCCTTAACTACAATTTCAAACAATTTCGAGACAGTGGAAAGTTTAGAAATAGGACGGTAGTTGGCAACATTACTTTTATTACCACTCTTGAATATCGGGGTAATCGACGTTACCTTCCAAGCGTTTATGAAATCTCCATTCCTGAGAGATTTATTAAAAATTAATAAGATTGGATACGCAACTGCTGCAATATTTTTAAACAAAAAAGAACAGAACCCATCTACATCCATTTGCACTGACGACTTGATCACCGAGATGCCACAAATGACATCTTCAAGAGTCAGGGACAATTGACCAAAATTAATAGGGGTGTCATTTTCCGTATCTAGTTCCTCGGTGAGAAACGTCCCAGTCTCAAAATTCGCCCCGAAAAAATCAGCAAAGAGGTTGACAGCTTCGCCGAGGGAATACGCAGATTTTCCATTGTAAGAAACTGCAGATTGTAGGTTTTTATGTGTATATTAATCCACAAGCTGATCCAAGGTTCTATCGTTAAGGGTTCATTTTCTACGTCAAAGTGGGAGGGATTAACCGACTAATAGGGATAAGTGTCCATATCTATTGAACCAATAAAGATATAATCGAGTTTGTTCTTGCATATGTTAGGCTTTTATGTTTATATTAATCCACAAGCTGATCCAGAGTTCTATCGTTAACGGTTCAATTTCTACGTCAAAGTGGGTGGGGTTAACTGACCAAAAGGGATAAGTGTCAATATTTATTGCACCAAACAAGATAGAATCGAGTTTGTTCTTGCATATGGTAGGCTTTTATGCTTATATTAGTCCACATGCTGATCCAAGGCTCTATCTTTAACGGTTCAATTTCTACGTCATAGTGGGTGGGGTTAACCGACTAAAATGGATAAGTGTCCATATCTATTGAACCAAGCAAGATAGAATCGATTTTATTTTTGCAGATGGTAGGGTTTTATGTGTATATTAATCCACAAGCTGATCCAAGGTTCTATCGTTAAGGGTTCAATTTCTACGTCAAAGTGAGTGGGGTTAACCGACTAAAAGGGATAAGTGTCCATATCTATTGAACCAAACAAGATAGAATCGAGTTTGTTCTTGCATATGGTAGGCTTTTATGCTTATATTAGTCCACATGCTGATCCAAGGCTCTATCTTTAACGGTTCAATTTCTACGTCATAGTGGGTGGGGTTAACCGACTAAAATGGATAAGTGTCCATATCTATTGAACCAAGCAAGATAGAATCGATTTTATTTTTGCAGATGGTAGGGTTTTATGTGTATATTAATCCACAAGCTGATCCAAGGTTCTATCGTTAAGGGTTCATTTTCTACGTCAAAGTGGGTGGGGTTAACCGACTAAAGGGGATAAGTTTCCATATCTATTGAGCGAAGAAAGATAGAATCGATTTGATTTTTGCAGATGGTAGGGCTTTATGTGTATATTAATCCACAAGATGATCCAATGTTATATCGTTTAAGGTTCAATTTATACGTCAAAGTGGGTGGGGTTAACCGACTAAAAGGGATAAGTGTCCATATTTATTGAACCATGAAAGATATAATCGAGTTTGTTCTTGCATATGGTAGGCTTTTATGTTTACATTAATCCACAAGCTGATCCAGGGTTCTATCGTTTACGGTTCAATTTCTACGTCAAATTGGGTGGGGTTAACCGACTAAATGGGATAAGTGTCCATATTTATTGCACCAAGAAAGATATAATCGAGTTTGTTCTTGCATATGGTAGGCTTTTATGTTTACATTAATCCACAAGCTGATCCAGGGTTCTATCGTTTACGGTTCAATTTCTACGTCATAGTGGGTTGGGTTAACCGACTAAAATGGATAAGTGTCCATATCTATTGAGACAAGCAAGATAGAATCGATTTTATGTTTGTAGATGGTAGATTTTTGTGCGTATATTAATCCACAAGCTGATCCAATGTTATATCGTTAAAGGTTCAATTTATACTTCAAAGTGGGTGGGGTTAACCGACTAAAATGGATAAGTGTCCATATCTATTGAACCAAGAAAGATAGTATCGATTTTATTTTTGCAGATGGTAGGGTTTTATGTGTATATTAATCCACAAGACGATCCAATGTTATATCGTTAAAGGTTCAATTTATACGTCAAAGTAGGTGGGGTTAACCGACTAAAAGGGATAAGTTTCCATATCTATTGAACCAAGAAAGATAGAATCGATTTGATTTTTGCAGATGGTAGGGTTTTATGTGTATATTAATCCACAAGATGATCCAATGTTATATCGTTAAAGGTTCAATTTATACGTCAAAGTGGGTGGGGTTAACCGACTAAAAGGGATAAGTTTCCATATCTATTGAACCAAGAAAGATAGAATCGATTTTATTTTTGCAGATGGTAGGGTTTTATGTGTATATTAATCCACAAGCTGATCCAAGGTTATATCGTTAACGGTTCAATTTCTACGTCAAAATGGGTGGGGTTAACCGACTAAAAGGGATAAGTGTCCATATTTATTGCACCAAGCAAGATAGAATCGATTTTGTTTTTGCAGATGATAGGTTTTTATGTGTATATTAATCCACATGCTGATCCAAGGCTCTATCTTTCACGGTTCAATTTCTACGTCATAGTGGGTGGGGTTAACCGACTAAAATGGATAAGTGTCCATATCTATTGAACCAAGCAAGATAGAATCGATTTTATGTCTGCAGATGACAGGGTTTTATGTGTATATTAATCCACAAGCTGATCCAAGGTTCTATCTTTAAGGGTTCAATTTCTACGTCAAAGTGGGTGGGGTTAACCGACTAAAAGGGATAAGTGTCCATATCTATTGAACCAAGCAAGATAGAATCGATCTTTTATATGCAGATGATTGGCTTTTATGTGTATATTAATCCACAAGCTGATCCAAGGCCCAATCGTTAACGGTTCAATTTCTACCTCGAAGTGGGTGGGGTTAACCGACTAAAAGGGATAAGTGTCCATATTTATTGCACCAAGCAAGATAGAATCGATCTTGCATTTGCAGATGATTGGCTTTTATGTTTATATTAATCCACAAGCTGATCCAGGGTTCTATCGTTAACGGTTCAATTTCTACGTCAAAGTGGGTGGGGTTAACCGACTAAAAGGGATAAGTGTCCATATTTATTGTACCAAGCAAGATATAATCGATTTTGTTTTTGCAGATGATAGGGTTTTATATGTGTATTAATCCACAAGCTGATCCAAGGCTCTATCGTTAACGGTTCAATTTCTACGTCATAGTGGGTGGGGTTAACCGACTAAAAGGGATAAGTGTCCATATTTATTTCACCAAGGAAGATAGAATCGATCTTGTATTTGCAGATGATTGGCTTTTATGTGTATATTCATCCACAAGCTGATCCAAGGCTCTATCGTTAACGGTTCAATTTCTACGTCAAAGTGGGTGGGGTTAACCGACTAAAAGGGATAAGTGTCCATATTTATTGCACCAAGCAAGATATAATCGATTTTGTTTTTGCAGATGATAGGGTTTTATATGTGTATTAATCCACAAGCTGATCCAAGGCTCTATCGTTAACGGTTCAATTTCTACGTCATAGTGGGTGGGGTTAACCGACCAAAAGGGATAAGTGCCATATTTATTGCACCAAGCAAGATATAATCGATTTTGTTTTTGCAGATGATAGGGTTTTATATGTGTATTAATCCACAAGCTGATCCAAGGCTCTATCGTTAACGGTTCAGTTTCTACGTCATAGTGGGTGGGGTTAACCGACTAAAAGGGATAAGTGTCCATATCTATGGAACCAAGCAAGATAGAATCGATTTTATTTTTGCAGATTGTAGGTTTTTAGTTGTATATTAATCCACAAGCTGATCCAAGGTTCTATCGTTAAGGGTTCATTTTCTACGTCAAAGTGGGAGGGATTAACCGACTAATAGGGATAAGTGTCCATATCTATTGAACCAATAAAGATATAATCGAGTTTGTTCTTGCATATGGTAGGCTTTTATGTTTATATTAATCCACAAGCTGATCCAGAGTTCTATCGTTAACGGTTCAATTTCTACGTCAAAGTGGGTGGGGTTAACTGACCAAAAGGGATAAGTGTCCATATTTATTGCACCAAACAAGATAGAATCGAGTTTGTTCTTGCATATGGTAGGCTTTTATGCTTATATTAATCCACATGCTGATGCAAGGCTCTATCTTTAACGGTTAAATTTCTACGTCATAGTGGGTGGGGTTAACCGACTAAAATGGATAAGTGTCCATATCTATTGAACCAAGCAAGATAGAATCGATTTTATTTTTGCAGATGGTAGGGTTTTATGTGTATATTAATCCACAAGCTGATCCAAGGTTCTATCGTTAAGGGTTCAATTTCTACGTCAAAGTGAGTGGGGTTAACCGACTAAAAGGGATAAGTGTCCATATCTATTGAACCAAGAAAGATAGAATCGATTTTGTTTTTGCAGATGGTAGGGTTTTATGTGTATATTAATCCACAAGCTGATCCAAGGTTCTATCGTTAAGGGTTCAATTTCTACGTCAAAGTGGGTGGGGTTAACCGACTAAAGGGGATAAGTTTCCATATCTATTGAGCGAAGAAAGATAGAATCGATTTGATTTTTGCAGATGGTAGGGCTTTATGTGTATATTAATCCACAAGATGATCCAATGTTATATCGTTTAAGGTTCAATTTATACGTCAAAGTGGGTGGGGTTAACCGACTAAAAGGGATAAGTGTCCATATTTATTGAACCAAGAAAGATATAATCGAGTTTGTTCTTGCATATGGTAGGCTTTTATGTTTACATTAATCCACAAGCTGATCCAGGGTTCTATCGTTTACGGTTCAATTTCTACGTCAAATTGGGTGGGGTTAACCGACTAAATGGGATAAGTGTCCATATCTATTGAACCAAGAAAGATAGAATCGATTTTATTTTTGCAGATGGTAGGGTTTTATGTGTATATTAATCCACAAGACGATCCAATGTTATATCGTTAAAGGTTCAATTTATACGTCAAAGTAGGTGGGGTTAACCGACTAAAAGGGATAAGTTTCCATATCTATTGAACCAAGAAAGATAGAATCGATTTGGTTTTTGCAGATGGTAGGGTTTTATGTGTATATTAATCCACAAGATGATCCAATGTTATATCGTTAAAGGTTCAATTTCTACGTCAAAGTGGGTGGGGTTAACCGACTAAAGGGGATAAGTTTCCATATCTATTTAGCGAAGAAAGATAGAATCGATTTGATTTTTGCAGATGGTAGGGCTTTATGTGTATATTAATCCACAAGATGATCCAATGTTATATCGTTTAAGGTTCAATTTATACGTCAAAGTGGGTGGGGTTAACCGACTAAAAGGGATAAGTGTCCATATTTATTGAACCAAGAAAGATATAATCGAGTTTGTTCTTGCATATGGTAGGCTTTTATGTTTACATTAATCCACAAGCTGATCCAGGGTTCTATCGTTTACGGTTCAATTTCTACGTCAAATTGGGTGGGGTTAACCGACTAAATGGGATAAGTGTCCATATCTATTGAACCAAGAAAGATAGAATCGATTTTATTTTTGCAGATGGTAGGGTTTTATGTGTATATTAATCCACAAGACGATCCAATGTTATATCGTTAAAGGTTCAATTTATACGTCAAAGTAGGTGGGGTTAACCGACTAAAAGGGATAAGTTTCCATATCTATTGAACCAAGAAAGATAGAATCGATTTGGTTTTTGCAGATGGTAGGGTTTTATGTGTATATTAATCCACAAGATGATCCAATGTTATATCGTTAAAGGTTCAATTTATACGTCAAAGTGGGTGGGGTTAACCGACTAAAAGGGATAAGTTTCTATATCTATTGAACCAAGAAAGATAGAATCGACTTTATTTTTGCAGATGGTAGGGTTTTATGTGTATATTAATCCACAAGCTGATCCAAGGTTATATCGTTAACGGTTCAATTTCTACGTCAAAATGGGTGGGGTTAACCGACTAAAAGGGATAAGTGTCCATATTTATTGCACCAAGCAAGATAGAATCGATTTTGTTTTTGCAGATGATAGGTTTTTATGTGTATATTAATCCACATGCTGATCCAAGGCTCTATCTTTCACGGTTCAATTTCTACGTCATAGTGGGTGGGGTTAACCGACTAAAATGGATAAGTGTCCATATCTATTGAGACAAGCAAGATAGAATCGATTTTATTTTTGCAGATTGTAGGTTTTTATGTGTATATTAATCCACAAGCTGATCTAAGGATGTGTCGTTAACGGTTCAATTTCTACGTCATAATGGGTGGGGTTAACCGACTAAAATGGATAAGTGTCCATATCTATTGAACCAAGCAAGATAGAATCGATTTTATTTTTGCAGATGGTAGGGTTTTATGTGTATATTAATCCACAAGCTGATCCAAGGTTCTATCGTTAAGGGTTCATTTTCTACGTCAAAGTGGGAGGGATTAACCGACTAATAGGGATAAGTGTCCATATCTATTGAACCAATAAAGATATAATCGATTTTGTTTTTGCAGATGGTAGGGTTTTATGTGTATATTAATCCACAAGCTGATCCAAGGTTCTATCGTTAAGGGTTCAATTTCTACGTCAAAGTGGGTGGGGTTAACTGACCAAAAGGGATAAGTGTCCATATTTATTGCACCAAACAAGATAGAATCGAGTTTGTTCTTGCATATGGTAGGCTTTTATGCTTATATTAATCCACATGCTGATCCAAGGCTCTATCTTTAACGGTTCAATTTCTACGTCATAGTGGGTGGGGTTAACCGACTAAAATGGATAAGTGTCCATATCTATTGAACCAAGCAAGATAGAATCGATTTTATTTTTGCAGATGGTAGGGTTTTATGTGTATATTAATCCACAAGCTGATCCAAGGTTCTATCGTTAAGGGTTCAATTTATACGTCAAAGTGAGTGGGGTTAACCGACTAAAAGGGATAAGTGTCCATATCTATTGAACCAAGAAAGATAGAATCGATTTTGTTTTTGCAGATGGTAGGGTTTTATGTGTATATTAATCCACAAGCTGATCCAAGGTTCTATCGTTAAGGGTTCAATTTCTACGTCAAAGTGGGTGGTTAACCGACTAAAAGGGATAAGTTTCCATATCTATTGAACGAAGAAAGATAGAATCGATTTGATTTTTGCAGATGGTAGGGCTTTATGTGTATATTAATCCACAAGATGATCCAATGTTATATCGTTTAAGGTTCAATTTATACGTCAAAGTGGGTGGGGTTAACCGACTAAAAGGGATAAGTGTCCATATTTATTGAACCAAGAAAGATATAATCGAGTTTGTTCTTGCATATGGTAGGCTTTTATGTTTACATTAATCCACAAGCTGATCCAGGGTTCTATCGTTTACGGTTCAATTTCTACGTCAAATTGGGTGGGATTAACCGACTAAATGGGATAAGTGTCCATATTTATTGCACCAAGCAAGATAGAATCGATTTTGTTTTTGCAGATGATAGGTTTTTATGTGTATATTAATCCACATGTTGATCCAAGGCTCTATCTTTAACGGTTCAATTTCTACGTCATAGTGGGTTGGGTTAACCGACTAAAATGGATAAGTGTCCATATCTATTGAGACAAGCAAGATAGAATCGATTTTATGTTTGTAGATGGTAGATTTTTATGCGTATATTAATCCACAAGCTGATCCAATGTTATATCGTTAAAGGTTCAATTTATACGTCAAAGTGGGTGGGGTTAACCGACTAAAATGGATAAGTGTCCATATCTATTGAACCAAGAAAGAATCGATTTTATTTTTGCAGATGGTAGGGTTTTATGTGTATATTAATCCACAAGACGATCCAATGTTATATCGTTAAAGGTTCAATTTATACGTCAAAGTAGGTGGGGTTAACCGACTAAAAGGGATAAGTTTCCATATCTATTGAACCAAGAAAGATAGAATCGATTTGGTTTTTGCAGATGGTAGGGTTTTAAGTGTATATTAATCCACAAGATGATCCAATGTTATATCGTTAAAGGTTCAATTTATACGTCAAAGTGGGTGGGGTTAACCGACTAAAAGGGATAAGTTTCCATATCTATTGAACCAAGAAAGATAGAATCGATTTTATTTTTGCAGATGGTAGGGTTTTATGTGTATATTAATCCAAAAGCTGATTCAAGACTCTATCGTTAAGGGTTCAATTTCTACGTCAAAGTGGGTCGGGTTAACCGAATAAAAGGGATAAGTGTCCATATCTATTGAACCGAGAAAGATATAATCGAGTTTTTTATTGCATATGGTAGGCTTTTATGTTTATATTAATCCACAGGCTGATTCAGGGTTCTATCGTTAACGGTTCAATTTCTACGTCAAAATGGGTGGGGTTAACCGACTAAAAGGGATAAGTGTCCATATTTATTGCACCAAGCAAGACAGAATCGATTTTGTTTTTGAAGATGATAGGTTTTTATGTGTATATTAATCCACATGCTGATCCAAGGCTCTATCTTGCACGGTTCAATTTCTACGTCATAGTGGGTGGGGTTAACCGACTAAAATGGATAAGTGTCCATATCTATTGAACCAAGCAAGATAGAATCGATTTTATTTTTGCAGATGGTAGGGTTTTATGTGTATATTAATCCACAAGACGATCCAATGTTATATCGTTAAAGGTTCAATTTATACGTCAAAGTAGGTGGGGTTAACCGACTAAAAGGGATAAGTTTCCATATCTATTGAACCAAGAAAGATAGAATCGATTTGGTTTTTGCAGATGGTAGGGTTTTATGTGTATATTAATCCACAAGATGATCCAATGTTATATCGTTAAAGGTTCAATTTATACGTCAAAGTGGGTGGGGTTAACCGACTAAAAGGGATAAGTTTCCATATCTATTGAACCAAGAAAGATAGAATCGACTTTATTTTTGCAGATGGTAGGGTTTTATGTGTATATTAATCCACAAGCTGATCCAAGGTTATATCGTTAACGGTTCAATTTCTACGTCAAAATGGGTGGGGTTAACCGACTAAAAGGGATAAGTGTCCATATTTATTGCACCAAGCAAGATAGAATCGATTTTGTTTTTGCAGATGATAGGTTTTTATGTGTATATTAATCCACATGCTGATCCAAGGCTCTATCTTTCACGGTTCAATTTCTACGTCATAGTGGGTGGGGTTAACCGACTAAAATGGATAAGTGTCCATATCTATTGAGACAAGCAAGATAGAATCGATTTTATTTTTGCAGATTGTAGGTTTTTATGTGTATATTAATCCACAAGCTGATCTAAGGATGTGTCGTTAACGGTTCAATTTCTACGTCATAATGGGTGGGGTTAACCGACTAAAATGGATAAGTGTCCATATCTATTGAACCAAGCAAGATAGAATCGATTTTATTTTTGCAGATGGTAGGGTTTTATGTGTATATTAATCCACAAGCTGATCCAAGGTTCTATCGTTAAGGGTTCATTTTCTACGTCAAAGTGGGAGGGATTAACCGACTAATAGGGATAAGTGTCCATATCTATTGAACCAATAAAGATATAATCGATTTTGTTTTTGCAGATGGTAGGGTTTTATGTGTATATTAATCCACAAGCTGATCCAAGGTTCTATCGTTAAGGGTTCAATTTCTACGTCAAAGTGGGTGGGGTTAACTGACCAAAAGGGATAAGTGTCCATATTTATTGCACCAAACAAGATAGAATCGAGTTTGTTCTTGCATATGGTAGGCTTTTATGCTTATATTAATCCACATGCTGATCCAAGGCTCTATCTTTAACGGTTCAATTTCTACGTCATAGTGGGTGGGGTTAACCGACTAAAATGGATAAGTGTCCATATCTATTGAACCAAACAAGATAGAATCGATTTTATTTTTGCAGATGGTAGGGTTTTATGTGTATATTAATCCACAAGCTGATCCAAGGTTCTATCGTTAAGGGTTCAATTTATACGTCAAAGTGAGTGGGGTTAACCGACTAAAAGGGATAAGTGTCCATATCTATTGAACCAAGAAAGATAGAATCGATTTTGTTTTTGCAGATGGTAGGGTTTTATGTGTATATTAATCCACAAGCTGATCCAAGGTTCTATCGTTAAGGGTTCAATTTCTACGTCAAAGTGGGTGGGGTTAACCGACTAAAAGGGATAAGTTTCCATATCTATTGAACGAAGAAAGATAGAATCGATTTGATTTTTGCAGATGGTAGGGCTTTATGTGTATATTAATCCACAAGATGATCCAATGTTATATCGTTTAAGGTTCAATTTATACGTCAAAGTGGGTGGGTTAACCGACTAAAAGGGATAAGTGTCCATATTTATTGAACCAAGAAAGATATAATCGAGTTTGTTCTTGCATATGGTAGGCTTTTATGTTTACATTAATCCACAAGCTGATCCAGGGTTCTATCGTTTACGGTTCAATTTCTACGTCAAATTGGGTGGGATTAACCGACTAAATGGGATAAGTGTCCATATTTATTGCACCAAGCAAGATAGAATCGATTTTGTTTTTGCAGATGATAGGTTTTTATGTGTATATTAATCCACATGTTGATCCAAGGCTCTATCTTTAACGGTTCAATTTCTACGTCATAGTGGGTTGGGTTAACCGACTAAAATGGATAAGTGTCCATATCTATTGAGACAAGCAAGATAGAATCGATTTTATGTTTGTAGATGGTAGATTTTTATGCGTATATTAATCCACAAGCTGATCCAATGTTATATCGTTAAAGGTTCAATTTATACGTCAAAGTGGGTGGGGTTAACCGACTAAAATGGATAAGTGTCCATATCTATTGAACCAAGAAAGAATCGATTTTATTTTTGCAGATGGTAGGGTTTTATGTGTATATTAATCCACAAGACGATCCAATGTTATATCGTTAAAGGTTCAATTTATACGTCAAAGTAGGTGGGGTTAACCGACTAAAAGGGATAAGTTTCCATATCTATTGAACCAAGAAAGATAGAATCGATTTGGTTTTTGCAGATGGTAGGGTTTTAAGTGTATATTAATCCACAAGATGATCCAATGTTATATCGTTAAAGGTTCAATTTATACGTCAAAGTGGGTGGGGTTAACCGACTAAAAGGGATAAGTTTCCATATCTATTGAACCAAGAAAGATAGAATCGATTTTATTTTTGCAGATGGTAGGGTTTTATGTGTATATTAATCCAAAAGCTGATTCAAGACTCTATCGTTAAGGGTTCAATTTCTACGTCAAAGTGGGTCGGGTTAACCGAATAAAAGGGATAAGTGTCCATATCTATTGAACCGAGAAAGATATAATCGAGTTTTTTATTGCATATGGTAGGCTTTTATGTTTATATTAATCCACAGGCTGATTCAGGGTTCTATCGTTAACGGTTCAATTTCTACGTCAAAATGGGTGGGGTTAACCGACTAAAAGGGATAAGTGTCCATATTTATTGCACCAAGCAAGACAGAATCGATTTTGTTTTTGAAGATGATAGGTTTTTATGTGTATATTAATCCACATGCTGATCCAAGGCTCTATCTTGCACGGTTCAATTTCTACGTCATAGTGGGTGGGGTTAACTGACTAAAATGGATAAGTGTCCATATCTATTGAACCAAGCAAGATAGAATCGATTTTATGTTTGCAGATGACAGGGTTTTATGTGTACATTAATCCACAAGCTGATCCAAGGTTCTATCGTTAAGGGTTCAATTTCTACGTCAAAGTGGGTGGGGTTAACCGACTAAAAGGGATAAGTGTCCATATCTATTGAACCAAGAAAGATTTTGGTTTTGCTGATGGTAGGGTTTTATGTGTATATTGATCCACAAGATGATCCAAGGTTCTATCGTTAACGGTTCAATATCTACGTCAAAGTGGGTGGGCTTAACCGATTAAAAGCGATAAGTGCCCATGTCTATTGAACCAATAAAGATAGAATCGATTTTATTTTTGCAGATGGTAGGGTTTTATGTGTATATTAATCCAAAAGCTGATTCAAGGCTCTATCGTTAAGGGTTCAATTTCTACGTCAAAGTGGGTCGGGTTAACCGAATAAAAGGGATAAGTGTCCATATCTATTGAACCGAGAAAGATATAATCGAGTTTTTTATTGCATATGGTAGGCTTTTATGTTTATATTAATCCACAGGCTGATTCAGGGTTCTATCGTTAACGGTTCAATTTCTACGTCAAAGTGGGTGGGGTTAACCGACTAAAAGGGATAAGTGTCCATATCTATTGAACCAAGAAAGATATAATCGATTTTGATTTTGCTGATGGTAGGGTTTTATGTGTATACTGATCCACAAGATGATCCAAGGTTCTATCGTTAACGGTTCAATTTCTACGTCAAAGTGGGTGGGCTTAACCGATTAAGAGCGATAAGTGTCCATATCTATTGAACCAATAAAGATAGAATCGATTTTATGTTTGCAGATGGTAGGGTTTTATGTGTATATTAATCCAAAAGCTGATTCAAGGCTCTATCGTTAAGGGTTCAATTTCTACGTCAAAGTGGGTCGGGTTAACCGAATAAAAGGGATAAGTTTCCATATCTATTGAACAAAGAAAGATAGAATCGATTTTATTTTTGCAGATGGTAGGCTTTTATGTGTATATTAATCCACAAGATGATCCAAGGTTCTATCGTTAACGGTTCAATTTCTACGTCAAAGTGGGTGGGGTTAACCGACTAAAAGGGATAAGTGTCCATTTTTATTGCACCAAGGCGGCCACCGTGGTGTGATGGTAGCGTGCTGCGCCTATCACACCGTATGCCCTGGGTTCAACTCCCGGGCAAAGCAACATCAAAATTTTTAGAAATAAGGTTTTTCAATTAGAGGAAAATTTTTCTAAGAGGGGTCGCCCCTCGCCAGTGTTTGGCAAGCGCTCCGGGTGTATTTCTGCCATGAAAAGCTCTCAGTGAAAACTCATGTGCCTTGCAGATGCCGTTCGGAGTCGGCATAAAGCATGTAGGTCCCGTCCGGCCAATTTGTAGGGAAAATCAAGTGGAGCACGACGCAAAGTGGAAGAGAAGCTCGGCCTTAGATCTCTTCGGAGGTTATCGCGCCTTACATTTATTTTTATTTATTTAAGCAAGATAGAATCGATTTTGTTTTTGCAGATGATAGGTTTTTATGTGTATATTAATCCACAAGCTGATCCAGGGCTCTATCTTTAACGGTTCAATTTCTACGTCATAGTGGGTGGGGTTAACCGATTAAAAGCGATAAGTGTCCATATCTATTGCACCAAGCAAGATAGAATCGCTTTTGTATTTGCAGATGGTAGATTTTTATGTGTATATTAATCCACATGCTGATCCAAGGTTCTATCGTTAAGGGTTCAATTTCTACGTCAAAGTGGGTGGGGTTAACCGACTAAAAGGGATAAGTGTCCATATCTATTGAACCAAGAAAGATATAATCGAGTTTGTTCTTGCATATGGTAGGCTTTTATGTGTATATTAATCCACAAGCTAATCCAAGGTTATATCGTTAACGGTTCAATTTCTACGTCAAAGTGGGTGGGGTTAACCGACTAAAAGGGATAAGTGTCCATATCTATTGACCCAAGAAAGATATAATCAAGTTTGTTCATGCATATGGTAGGCTTTTATATGTATATTAATCCACAAGCTGGTCCAAGCTTCTATCGTTAACGGGATAAGTGTCCATATTTATAGGTTTTTATGTGTATATTAATCCACAAGCTGATCCAACGCCCTATCGTTAACGGTTCAATTTCTACGTCATAGTGGGTGGGGTTAAACGATTAAAAGCGAAAAGTGTCCATATCTATTGCACCAAGCAAGATAGAATCGATTTTGTATTTGCAGATGGTAGATTTTTATGTGTATATTAATCCACAAGCTGATCCAAGGTTCTATCGTTAAAGGTTCAATTTCTACGTCAAAGTGGGTGGGGTTAACCGACTAAAAGGGATAAGTGTCCATATCTATTGACCCAAGAAAGATATAATCAAGTTTGTTCATGCATATGGTAGGCTTTTATATGTATATTAATCCACAAGCTGGTCCAAGCTTCTATCGTTAACGGGATAAGTGTCCATATTTATAGGTTTTTATGTGTATATTAATCCACAAGCTGATCCAAGGCTCTATCGTTAACGGTTCAATTTCTACGTCAAAGTGTGTGGGGCTAACCGACTAAAAGGGATAAGTTTCCATATTTATTGCAGCAAGTAAGATAGAATCGATCTTGTATTTGCAGATGATTGGCTTTTATGTTTATATTAATCCACAAGCTGATCCAGGGTTCTATCGTTAACGGTTCAATTTCTACGTCAAAGTGGGTGGGGTTAACCGACTAAAAGGGATAAGTGTCCATATTTATTGCACCAAGCAAGATATAATCGATTTTGTTTTTGCAGATGATAGGGTTTTATATGTGTATTAATCCACAAGCTGATCCAAGGCTCTATCGTTAACGGTTCAATTTCTACGTCATAGTGGGTGGGGTTAACCGACTAAAAGGGATAAGTGTCCATATTTATTGCACCAAGGAAGATAGAATCGATCTTGTATTTGCAGATGATTGGCTTTTATGTGTATATTAATCCACAAGCTGATCCAAGGCTCTATCGTTAACGGTTCAATTTCTACGTCAAAGTGGGTGGGGTTAACCGACTAAAAGGGATAAGTGTCCGTATTTATTGCACCAAGCAAGATAAAATCGATCTAGTATTTGCAGATGATTGGCTTTTATGTTTATATTAATCCACAAGCTGACCCAGGGGTCTATCGTTAACGGTTAAATTTCTACGTCAAAGTGGGTGAGGTTAACCGACTAAAAAGGATAAGTGTCCATATTTATTGCACCAAACAAGATAGGATCGATTTTGTTTTTGTAGATGATAGGCTTTTATGTGTATATTAATCCACAAGCTGATCCAAGGTGCTATCGTTAAGGGTTCAATGTCTACGTCAAAGTGGGTGGGGTTAACCGACTAAAAGGGATAAATGTCCATATCTATTGAACCAAGAAAGATATAATCGAGTTTGTTCTTGCATATGGTAGGCTTTTATGTTTATATTAATCCACAAGCTGATCCAGGTTTCTATCGTTAAGGGTTCAGTTTCTACGTCAAAGTGGGTGGGGTTAACCGACTAAAAGGGATAAGTGTCCATATCTATTGAACCAAGAAAGGTATAATCAAGTTTGTTCTTGCATATGGTAGGCTTTTATGTGTATATTAATCCAAAAGCAGATCCAAGGTTCTATCGTTAACGGTTCAATTTCTACGTCAAAGTGGGTGGGGTCAATGCACTGAGGAGTCAGGTGGATGAATGCCAAAATAATGCCATACTGACAGATATATTGGTAAGTGGAGTGCCCGCAACGACGAATGAAGATTTAGGTGAAGTCTTCACTAAAATACGTCGCACAGTGCAGGTAAATCCGCCATCTATTCGCACTGCCTTTCGTATTCGAAAAAGCAAGAACGGTAGCTCACCTTTAATAATCAAATTAAATTCACCCAATGACCGCTCTTTGCTTTTAAGAGCAATAGCTAACTTCTGCAAAAACAACAGAAGATCATTAGCTCTTAGCGATATTGAATGCAATGGAAATGGAAAAATATTTGTGCATGAGTGCCTTACAAAGCGTAACCGTGAAATATTGCAGCATGCTCTGCAATTAAAAAAACAGAAACGGCTCACTTCTGTTTTCTCACTGCGTGGAGATGTGTATGTACGTACTCGTCAACACAGTGATGCTGTAAAAATTAGTGATAAAGAGAGCGCTGAACGAATTGCAGGAAACAACGTACCGACAAATGAAGCGAACGATACACAAACACCCTAGCATAATGCTTTGCTTAGTTTTAATGCTTAATATATTATTTTATACTGGCACTATTGTTTCTCTTCCCATTTCACACTCTATACTCTTTTTCACTTCCACGTTTAAAACTTTCATCTGCTGCTCTGTTGATATCGTCTTGCTTGTTTATTTTGATTATGTATGAAGTGAATAACGATTGTACTGACAGTGGGCAGGTAAGGTGTATCTTGAATCAAATATGTAAAAAACATCCAACATTCAATGTGTGTCATTTAAATACTCGCAGTCTTACGGTTCATAAATTAGACTACCTTTCATATGTATTTGCTGATCTAAACATTGACTTAATTTGTATTACCGAAACGTGGTTCAAATCTGGCGTTGAAGACCATTCTTATTCATTAGATAAATATGTATTGCTGAGAAATGATAGGAAAAATAACATCCGTGGTGGTGGAGTTGCTATATACTGCAAACAATTTTTGAATCCAAAAGTAATTTATCGCTCAGACCATACCTGTGAGGTAGAAAGTATATTTATTGAAATAGGCGATGCTCGGACTAAGTGTTTTGTGGCTTGTGTATACAACCCCAATAGGTCAAATGACTTAACATGCTTATTTATTAAACTCTCTGAATATGCAATAAATTATGAACATGTCATCATCTGCGGTGACTTTAATATTGATATCCTTAATAATGATTCCCGCAGTAAAAACCTTTTAAGTAACTTTCAGGCAAATGATCTGTGCATTGTGAACACATTCGCGACCCGTTTTTCTCCAAATAGCAAGGCAAGTTTACTCGATTCAATATGTGTTAACGATGCCAATAACATAAATCATATTGACCAATTCCCCATGGATGTTATTTCTGACCACGAAATGTTATTTTTATCGTATGATCTGAAATTCAACGTAAAAGAGCCCGACTTTGAATTGACCTTTAGGAACTATAATGCTGTAAACCTAGATAAGCTAAGTAATGAGGCTGCTTTTCTTGACTGGAATGGATGCTTTTCCTTCTCTAAGTTAGACGATAAGTTGGAATATTTTAATAGCCTTGTCAATCACCTTTTTAATAGATATGTTCCTCTAAAAACCATTAAAATCCAAGGTCATAAAAAACCATGGTTCTCAAATGAAATTCTGAAGCTTTTAAGAAAACGTGAGAAAGCTTACAGAGAATGGAAGCAATTTCCATATGAAAACAAATGGGAAGCCTATCGTCTTTTGCGCAATCAAGCTACCTTATGTATCCGGAATGCTAAGGTGGCATATTTGAATAATAAATTTAATGCAAATTTGCCTCCAAAAATGCTATGGAAGAATCTTCGTACTGTTGGAGTAACCAAAAAAGATAATATTCAATGCAAATTTGACCCTAATGTCATGAACTCACACTTCCTGAATGGTAATATAAGCGATAACAGTGTAAATTATAATGATGATCATAACACCAGTTATGAACACAGTAAGATGGGTAGTATAGGCAGAAGAACAAATATTGATATTGATGTTTTTGACTTCTCAGTTGTAACCGAAAGTGATGTCTTGGATGCTATATTTGACGTTAAGTCTAACGCTGTTGGAGTTGATGGCATCAGTATACGATTTATTAAACTTATACTTCCATTTGTTATAGCTTCACTAACACATATTTTTAACTTTTCAATTATGTCCGGTGGGTTTCCAAGTCAATGGAAAATAGCTAATGTTATCCCTATTCCTAAAGTTAAGTCTCCATGTTCTTCCAAAGAATTTAGACCAATTAGCCTGTTGCCAGCCTTGTCTAAGGTTTATGAGAAGCTATTAGCTATGCAGATAATTGATTATATATATAAGAATGACTTACTATCTGAGGACCAGTCGGGATTCAGGAGAGGACATGGTTGCGCTACTGCCATGCTTAAGATTCTTGAAGACATACGCCCTGCCTATGACCGTAATGAGCTTACAGTACTTGTACTTTTAGATTTCTCACGAGCTTTTGACACAGTTGACTTCAGAATACTTCTTCATAAGCTGGAAATAAACTATAACTTCAGTTCTTATGCTATAAAGCTAATCCAAAGCTACCTCACAGCTCGATTTCAGCAAGTTCAATGCGGTGATAATGTCTCAAACTTAAAGCTTATAACATCTGGTGTCCCACTGTGAAGACCCCAAAGTGCAGGCGTTTTGGGACTCCACAAATATTTTATAAACTTGAATACTTTAAGCTTATACACATTTTTTCTGAATTGTACCTTTGAATTGTATATTTTAATTTTATAACATGAAGTACAACCATATTAATTTAAACTATGTCTTTTGTATACATATATATATATATTATATACAATATAAGTTCTATATAGTATACACCTAGTATAAATTACTTGAAGTTTAGGCGAATACTTTTGGCACAGCCTATAGGAAGTCATGAACATACATATGTACACATAGATAAGGAATGTGAAAAAGCACAGCAAGAATATTATTGTTGTAAAGCCAATAGATTATTGCTAAGCAGCAGCGACCGACTACCAAAATCGTATAAAAGGAGCGGCCACTACCAAACAAAAGTTAGTTAGGGGCTGACCAGCCAAAGAGTAGGCATATAGTGGGACGCGTAGCGACCACTACGAAGCAACTGGTAGTGACCACTCAGGTTGCTTAAGTTACGTATATTACAACGCAGGAAAGTATAGGTATATAGTGGGACGCGTAGCGACCACTACAGAGCAACTGGTAGTGACCACTCAGGTTGCTTAAATTACGTATATTACAAGGAAGGAAAGTATAGGTATATAGTGGGACGCGTAGCGACCACTACGGAACAACTGGCAGTGACCACTCAGGTTGTTTAAATTACGCATTTGTCGAGTTAAGAAGATATAGGCATATAGTGAGACGCGTAGCGACCATTACGGAAAATCCCTACCCTAATAAGAACCGAATAAATAAATTGGATATTTCAATTTAACATAGAGGAATTCTTTTCTTTGTAAGGGAACCCATCGACCGAGTTATACCCTGGCTATAGACCCGGACGACCGGGGTTCGTTACAAATGGCGCCCGAGCAGGGACACTTATAAGGTAAAAGAAAACGATAGGAAAACTAAAATCAACAGAGAGAGAAGGTGGAAAATAAATTGCAGAAGGACCATCAGCTGAAAGACAGAACAAAGCAATCATGGTAAAGGTAAAGTGGATCTACTACCTCAATAAGGAGGACCTGGTAACATACGCAGGTGAATTTGGCTTCGGAAGCACGGGAACTGTCGACGAACTGAGGAAGGAGTTCGTCAATTTCGTTAATCAAAACCCGTCGTACGAGAGTCGCTTCGCAGAGTTGGAAGCAAAACACACGAAACCGGCGGGTACGCTAGAGCCGCCCAACCTACAAGGTGGTAGTGTAAGTCCAGGACGATCAACGATGGCCACCAACCTCAACGAGGCCCAGGTAGGACTAAATACAACGGAGCCAAGCAATCCACTGATGCCACAGGCTTGTATAATCGATCGGGTAAGGAAGTGGGGCGTGAAGTATGATGGTAGAGGAGATCCACTGGCATTCATTGAGAGAGTCGAGGAGCTGGCAGAGGGGTACGAAGTAGACCAAAACCTACTACCACGAGCGTTACCCGAATTGCTTAAAGATCGAGCGTTAGTATGGCTCAGAAACAATAATCGGCATTGGACACAATGGCGGATGTTCAAGCAGGATTTTCTCCGTTTCTTCTTGAGCGGCCGATACTTCGAGAGGCTAGACGACGAAATACGGCAACGTCTTCAGCGACCAAAAGAAACATTCAAGGATTACGTCTTGGAACTGCAGAGCTTGATGCGGCACGCCAATCTAACGAAGGAACAGAAATTAGATCGCATTTATCGTAATAGTCGTAGTGAGTATCAACTTTATGCCAAACGTAACGATTTCATTACGCTCGACGAGCTGGTAAGTCTTGTCGAAGATCTTGAGAATATAATTACAGAGAGAGAACAACCACGGCCAGTAGTGCGGCCAAACCCACCGCTTCGCACAGAAGGGCGCTACCCCCAAACTCAAAGGTATACACCTGCACACACAGCAGCAGCGAGAAGAGACGCCCAATTACGACAACTCCAAGAAACTGAACCACCAGGAAGTCAGAAACGTGTCGTAGATCCGAGGAATGCATGTAGGCGATGCGGCGAAACGGGTCATTTTGCATACGAATGTCGCAACGAGCAACGAAAATTCTGCTGGGAGTGTGGTCGATGTGATGTACTGACGCGAAATTGCTGTCGCAGATCGATGGGAAACGACCAGAGACCATGCCAGAACCGAGGGGTAGGGTCTCAAGTCGTGCAAACTCGGTAAGTTTAAACATTTTGAAACAGGCAGAAGGGCGAATTTTGGCAGAGGCAACAGTAAACGGCGAAGAGGTGATGGCAACAATAGACACGGGAGCAACCAGAAGCTTCATGAGCGAGGCTTGGGCAAAGAATATACGTGCAAGTAATGTTAAACAGGTGCAAAGGCATGTGGTAATGGGGGATGGCAGACCAAGGACGGTAATGCAAGCAATAGATGTAGAGGTAAGAATTGGTGATAAGACACACAGAAGTGAGGTACTTGTGCTCCCTGGGCTAGTTGACGACGTTATCATTGGAACCGATATACTGGCCAATGCTAATATGACATTAAGCTGCGGAGGCCACTCTCTGACACTACAGGAGAAAGGGGTGGCGCGAGAAGTGATCGCGTGCACATCAATAATAGAGGACAATAATGGTCGTAACGAACCAAGCAACAACGAAGGAATTGTAAGTTTAGAACATACATCAGGTAAGGATACCAAAAGGATCAAAACTTTCTGAGACGAAGAGCTACGTCGATTCGAGAACATGAGTGGGACATCGAATATCGCCACGCACAAGATAATAATGCGGGATGACCGCCCCATTAAGCAGAGGTACTTCCCACGGAACCCTAAGATGCAAGAGGCAATCAATAAAGAGGTCGACGAACTATTAGAAAAGAAATGCATAGAGCCATCGCGGAGTCCCCACAGCGCCCCGATAGTACTGGTAAAGAAGAAAAATGGAAGTTGGAGATTATGTGTCGACTACCGACAACTGAACGCACGGTCAATCCCCGACGCATATCCTCTCCCACGCATACAGCACATACTGGACCGATTGCGAAGTGCAAAGTTCATAAGCAGTCTAGACTTGAAGAACGGCTACTGGCAAATCCAAATGGAAGAAGCGAGTAAGCAGTACACGGTATTCACCGTACCAGGGCGAGGCTTATTCCAGTGGAGAGTAATGCCATTCGGCCTACACTCGGCACCAGCGACATTCCAAAGAGCGTTAGATCACGTTATCGGCCCAGAACTCGAGCCACATGCATTCGCCTATTTGGACGACATCATTGTCACAAGCACAACGCTAGAAGATCACATCAGACACCATACCGAAGTATTTGACCGCCTAAGACAAGCCAACCTCCGAATAAATCCAAAAAAATGCGAGTTTTTCAGAAAACGGCTGAAATATCTTGGCCACGTGGTAAGCGAAGAAGGTATCCACACTGACCCCGACAAAATTTCAGCAATTAGAGAACTTAAGGCGCCCACGAATATAAGAGAATTACGAAGATTTTTAGGCATCGCATCCTGGTACCGACGGTTCGTGTCAGACTTTTCACGCATAGCACACCCCCTCACCACGATGTTAAAGAAAGGTAACAGATGGAAGTGGTCTGAACAACAACAGGAGGCATTTGAGAACTTAAAGTGTTCGCTTACTGAAGCACCGGTGTTGGCCTGCCCAGACTTCACACAAAAATTTACCCTGCAAACGGACGAAAGTGCTTTCGGATTAGGAGCAGTTCTTACTCAAGAGCTGCAGGGTGAAGAACGAGTCATCGCGTATGCTAGCCGCCGTCTTAACAAAGCAGAACAGAACTATTCATCCACAGAGAAGGAGTGTTTGACCATCATATGGGCCATCCGAAAGATGAGACCTTATTTAGAAGGGTACAAATTCACCGTAATTATCGACCATCTGTCCCTGAAGTGGCTAAACGCGATCGAGAGTCCCTCTGGTCGTATAGCAAGATGGGCATTAGAGTTACAGCAACATTCGTTTGACATTCAGTATCGTAAGGGAAAACTTAATGTAGTCGCCGACGCACTCTCACGCCAACCCCAAGATGCACAACTCTGCGTGCTGGGACAAGCAAAGGAAATACCAACATGCAAATGGTTAAAATCTAAAATAGAAGACGTGAAAGGGAATCCGGAGAAGTTTCCGGATTATATTATCGAGAATGGTGAGTTATATCGTCACTTCACATTTCAGGTAGACGACGACGACGGGATGCCATGGAAGTTATGTGTGGGCAAACCTATGCGAGACAGAATACTCCAAGAAGTTCACGATAGTCCAACGGCTGGACACATGGGGGTCCGGAAAACAATCATACGAGCGGCTAATCGATATTATTGGCCTGGAATGCACCGAGATATAAAACGGTACGTACAACAGTGCCCAACCTGCCAAATATATAAACCCAATCAACAGAAAATCGCTGGTAGGATGCTGACGCAGATAGCGGAGGAATCTTGGGCTACAGTATGCGCCGATTTTGTAGGACCGCTACCTAGATCAAAACACGGAAATACCATGGTACTCGTATTTCAAGACCGATTCTCTAAGTGGGTAGAAATTATTCCCCTCCATAAGGCGACGGCGAACAGCCTTAACAAGGCGTTTCGAGAACGGATATTGTCAGGATTCGGCATACCGAAGGTCATAATCACCGATAACGGAGCACAATTCACGAGTAAACAGTTCAAGAAACTCCTAGAGAATTACGGAGTCAAACACCAGCTAACCGCACCTTACACGCCACAGGAAAATCCAACGGAGAGGGCCAACCGAAATATTAAGAGAATGCTATCACAATTCACAGGCAATGACCAGCGAAACTGGGACGACTTAGTACCAGAGATTATGCTAGCACTCAACACAAGCGTAAGCGAAGCAACCGGGTATAGCCCTGCCTTCATAATACAAGGACTAGAACCACGAATTCCGAGTACACTCTACGATGAAAAAACGTTTGGAACAGGTGAGACCGTAACAACACCTAATGAAAGAGCTGAAAAAATGAAGGAGATATTCAAGATGGTACAAAGGAATCAACAGCGCGCATCTACGGAACAGGCGCGGCACTATAATTTACGCCGGAGAAGATGGCATCCAGCGATTTGAGATAAAGTTTTGGTGAAGGAGCACAATTTGTCCAAAGCAATAGACAACTACGCTGCCAAACTGGCACCAAGATTCAGCGGCCCATATCAAGTCACGGACTTCATATCACCAGTAATCGTCCAACTAGACAAAGCTCACAACGGCAGAAGGAGAACCGCACACGTAAGTGAAATAAAACCATTTTATGAAGACAAGACCGACCAAGAGACCAAAGCGAGACCCGCCCTTGGGCACCCCTCTGAACCTAATCCACCGACGAGCGGAGAAGGACAAATAAGCACAAAGGATTACGAAGAACGCCGGAAGCGGAAGCTTCAAAGAGCGAAGGAGAAGAAGCACAAATAATTACGCGGAACATAATTAAGCAACCAAATACACGGATGGCGGAGAGTCACAAAATTAACCGAGGAAAAGAAGAACTATAAGAAGGAGAAGAAGAGCAAATAAAGGAAAATGACAACACGGCAACAACAACGCGCAACACTACGGATAATCATCCACTCCGTTAATATTATCAGCAGAACAAGAACGACCAAGAAAGTGGAAATGCCATACGGCCAGAAAAGAACAACAAGTACAACGCAAGCAATAACGATCAGCAACAACGCCAACACTATCGCCAGGACAATAACAAACAAGAAGGTGAAGATGAAGTACGATCCAAGAAACAAATTGGTGGCCAGCGCCAACAACGAGAAACCAAACAACACAAACAACACACTGAGCAGGTACCTCAACGTAGGCAAGCGCAGTTGTCACATAAAGGAAGCTGCAATTAACTATACACCATAATAAGATTCATTAACAAATCGCAGTCATGGACAGACGACAAAAATTTATGGCAGCGAGCTCAACCGATGGTAGTCTGCGCATCCGGCTGCGCCGCATCAACAACGAGTATATCGAGGAAAGAAACTCAAGCTACGGCAGTAGTAGTAAGCATAACAGCACCTCGGAATACGGACACCTTGCCCCGAGCAGCGCCGCAAACGAAGGGTTAAACGAACCTCCTATAATTATCCCGTCAGAAGAAAGCGACAACGAAGAGGCCGGAGCAATAACTAGAGCCACCACACCGATCAGCATTTCCTCCGAAGAAGAGCCAAGGAGACGAGGTACGGTAGAGGTAAGGGAGGTCGAAAGCACACGGGCAGGCAACGGGTACATCGAGTACTCCAAACAGATGGATGTACGCATCCGGCTATATAATGAGGGAGTAACCGAAGAAGACCCTCCCCTGCAGAAACTACAAATATGCGGTGCACCAACAAACGAACCAGAGGGTGACACACTAAGCCTATGCGCAGACGAGAGGTGGTTGGAAGGCTGGCTAGACGAGGTCATCAACGCCGAGGAAGAACCGGTAAGCCCGGAAACCATCGAAGAGGTGGAAAAGTGGCTCTTGGAAGGAGTGAGTCCGACCGATCCAACACCGCCTATAAAAAACTTTAGCGGAGTCGAACCGGTGCCAAAAGAAGTCACAAGAGAAATAGCCAAACAAACCATACACCGGCCGGGGAAGCGCCAAAATTTCCAGGTACACGTAGCGGGAAAAATATTCAGGGTGCGGATCAATAGGAGTGGTGCGGTAACGGTCACGCTCCGTGGAGGTAACGGGGGGATGTGAAGACCCCAAAGTGCAGGCGTTTTGGGACTCCACAAATATTTTATAAACTTGAATACTTTAAGCTTATACACATTTTTTCTGAATTGTACCTTTGAATTGTATATTTTAATTTTATAACATGAAGTACAACCATATTAATTTAAACTATGTCTTTTGTATACATATGTATATATATTATATACAATATAAGTTCTATATAGTATACACCTAGTATAAATTACTTGAAGTTTAGGCGAATACTTTTGGCACAGTCTATAGGAAGTCATGAACATACATATGTACACATAGATAAGGAATGTGAAAAAGCACAGCAAGAATATTATTGTTGTAAAGCCAATAGATTATTGCTAAGCAGCAGCGACCGACTACTAAAATCGTATAAAAGGAGCGGCCACTACCAAACAAAAGTTAGTTAGGGGCTGACCAGCCAAAGAGTAGGCATATAGTGGGACGCGTAGCGACCACTACGAAGCAACTGGTAGTGACCACTCAGGTTGCTTAAGTTACGTATATTACAACGCAGGAAAGTATAAGTATATAGTGGGACGCGTAGCGACCACTACGGAGCAACTGGTAGTGACCACTCAGGTTGCTTAAGTTACGTATATTACAAGGAAGGAAAGTATAGGTATATAGTGGGACGCGTAGCGACCACTACGGAACAACTGGCAGTGACCACTCAGGTTGTTTAAATTACGCATTTTTCGAGTTAAGAAGATATAGGCATATAGTGAGACGCGTAGCGACCATTACGGAAAATCCCTACCCTAATAAGAACCGAATAAATAAATTGGATATTTCAATTTAACATAGAGGAATTCTTTTCTTTGTAAGGGAACCCATCGACCGAGTTATACCCTGGCTATAGACCCGGACGACCGGGGTTCGTTACACCACAAGGATCTATTTTGGGTCCAATATTGTTTACACTTTTTATTAACGACATAGTTCCTTGTTGCCAAAATGCCAAAATACATCTCTACGCGGACGACACACAAATATACTTGTCACGCCCTATTGGGCTTACCGAAGACTTGTTCGTCAGGCTGAATGAAGACTTATCACGCATAGGAAATTGGGCTCACAGAAATAAGTTATATATGAATGCAACGAAATCTAAGGCGTTAGCAATATCAAGCGCAACATGTGACTTGAACAGCCTTCCTGAAGTTATACTTAATGAAGACAAAATATTATTCCATGACGTGGTCACCAATTTAGGCTTCAGAATTAACTCTAAATTAACTTGTGTGGACCATGTTAACCTTATGGTCGGTAAAATATATAATACCCTTCGAAATTTGTACAGAACTGCCTATTTACTACCACGTGAAACAAAAATGAAGCTGGTCAAATCTCTTATAATTCCTCAAATTTCTTATGGGGAACTTATATACGGTAATCTTGATTCGTCTTCAAATAATAAATTGCAGCTTGGTTTAAACAATGCTGCCCGTTTCGTTTTTTCTAAGAAGAAATTTGATCATATCTCTTCATATGCCGTACAAATTCTCGGAAGTAATATTAATAACTTCTTAAAACTTAGAAATCTATGCTTCTTGCATAAGCTACTTCATTCCAAAAATCCCTCTTACTTATTTGAAAAACTAAATTTGTGTCAGTCCACTCGGACCCTAAATCTATTGGTCCCTAAGTTTAAATATACAACATCCTCAAGACTGTTCTTTGTCAGTACAATCTGTCTATGGAACTCACTTCCCTCCAAAACAAAAACTATTAAAAAAGCAGGATGTTTCAAACAAGCAGCATTTTCTTTTCTTAACTCTTAAGTTACTCTAAATCTTTAAAGTTTTAAGTGAATGTTTGATAATATATACTATTGAAAATTTGTATGTATTTAACTTTTCTGTTTTTATATATGCTCTGTTATATCTTTAGATTAACAAGTAAATTTCTTTTTGTAACATTTAGGTATGTATAATTACTTAATCGGATTGATGTACTGCCTAAAAGACGTAAGTCTTCCTGGTACAAACACTTAATAAATAAATAAATAAATAAAAAATAACCGACTAAAAGGGATAAGTGTCCACATCTATTGAATCAAGAAAGATATGATCGAGTTTGTTCTTGCATATGGTAGGCTTTTATGTTTATATTAATCCACAACCTGATCCAAGGTTCTATCGATAACGGTTCAATTTCTACGTCAAAGTGGGTGGGGTTAACCGACTAAAAGGGATAAGTGTCCATATCTATTGAACCAAGAAAGATATAATCAAGTTTGGTCTTGCATATGGTAGGGTTTTATTTGTATATTAATCCACAAGCTGATCCAAGGTTCTATCGATAACGGTTCAATTTCTACGTCAAAGTGGGTGGGGTAACCGACTAAAAGGAATAAGTGTCCATATTTATTGCACCAAGCAAGATAGAATCGATTTTATTTTTGCAGATGGTAGGGTTTTATGTGTATATCAATCCACAAGCTTATCCAAGGTTCTGTCGTTAAGGTTTCAATTTCTACGTCAAAGTGGGTGGGGTTAACCGACTAAAAGGGATAAGCGTCCATATATATTGAACCAAGAAAGATATAATCGAGTTTGTTCTTGCATATGGTAGGCTTTTATGTTTATATTAATCCACAAGCTGATCCAGGGTTTTATCGTTAACGGTTCAATTTCTATGTCAAAGTGGGTGGGCTTAACAGACTAAAAGGAAAAGTGGCCATATGTATTGCACCAAGCAAGATAGAATCGATTTTGTTGTTAGGTTTTTATGTGTATATTAATCCACAAGCTGATAAGGTTCTATCGTTAACGGTTCAATTTCTTCGCCGTAGTGGGTGGCGTTAACCGATTAAAAGAGATAAGTGTCCATATATATTGAACTCAGAAAGATAGAATCAAGTTTGTTCTTGCATAGAGTAGGTTCTTATGTGTAGATTTATTCGCAAGTTGACTCAAGACTCTACCGTTAGCGGTTCAATTTCTACGTCATAATGGTTAGGGTTAACCGATTAAAAGGGGTAAGTGTCAATATCTATTGCACCAAGCAAGATATAATCGAGTTTGTTCTTGCATATGGTAGGTTTTTATGTTTATATTAGTCGTGTTTTTTAACACGCGTATATCCGTTTACGCTTAAGCTTTATATTGACTGCTAAGAGACAAACTATAAATACACCTCTGAAATTGCTGCGCATAAATTTTGTCCTACTAAATTTCAATACGCATTATACTCAGATGTAACTGAAATATGTGTCTTTGTTTCACCCTGTACACTAATTCTATGTATTATATGTGTGTCCACAATTCATCGCAACTGATTCAGCTATATGTTATACCCTATGGTCATCAGAGCGTTGCGTCTCCGCTTTTCGGTACACCCTGTTGCTGTAGCTAGTTATTTTACCACAGCCGCTAGATGGGTCTCCTAAGCATTATCTAAGCGAAGATAGGCGTTTTTTAACACGCGCAAACGAAACGTATACGCGCGTGTTAAAAAACACGGCTATTAATCCACAAGCTGGTCCAAGGTTCTATCGATAACGGTTCAATTTCTACGTCAAAGTGGGTGGGGTTAACCCACTAAAAGGGATAAGTGTCCGTATTTATTGCACCAAGCAAGATAAAATCGATCTTGTATTTGCAGGAGATTGGCTTTTATGTGTATATTAATCCACAAGCTGATCCAAGGCTCTATCGTTAACGGTTCAATTTCTACGTCGTAATGGTTGGGGTTAACCGACTAAAAGGGATAAGTGTCCATATCTATTGAACCAAGAAAGATATGATCGAGTTTGTTCTTGCATATGGTAGGTTTTTATGTTTATATTAATCCACAAGCTGGTCCAAGGTTCTATCGATAACGGTTCAATTTCTACGTCAAAGTGGGTGGGGTTAACCCACTAAAAGGGATAAGTGACCATATTTATTGCACCAAGCAAGATAGAATCGATCTTGTATTTGCAGATGATTGGCTTTTATGTGTATATTAATCCACAAGCTGATCCAAGGCTCTATCCCTAACGGTTCAATTTTTACGTCAAAGTGGGTGGGTTTAACCGACTAAAAGGGATAAGTGTCCGTATTTATTGCACCAAGCAAGATAAAATCGATCTTGTATTTGCAGGTGATTGGCTTTTATGTGTATATTAATCCACACGCTGATCCAAGGCTCTATCGTTAACGGTTCAATTTCTACGTCGTAATGGTTGGGGTTAACCGACTAAAAGGGATAAGTGTCCATATCTATTGAACCAATAAAGATATGATCGAGTTTTTTCTTGCATATGGTAGGCTTTTATGTTTATATTAATCCACAAGCTGGTCCAGGGTTCTATCGATAACGGTTCAATGTCTACGTCAAAGTGGGTGGGGTTAACCAAACAAAAGGATAAGTGTCCATATCTATTGAACCAATAAAGATATAATCGAGTTTGTTCTTGCATATGGTAGGGTTTTATGTTTATATTAATCCACAAGCTGATCCAGGGTTCTATCGTTAAGGGTTCAATTTCTACGTCAAAGTGGGTGGGGTTAACCGACTAAAAGGGATAAGTGTCCATATCTATTGAACCAAGAAAGATATAATCAAGTTTGTTCTTGCATATGATAGGCTTTTATGTTTATATTAATCCACAAGCTGGTCCAGGGTTCTATCGATAACGGTTCAATTTCTACGTCAAAGTGGGTGGGGTTAACCCACTAAAAGGGATAAGTGTCCATATCTATTGAACCAAGAAAGATATGATCGAGTTTGTTCTTGCATAAGGTAGGCTTTTATGTTTATATTAATCCACAAGCTGATCCAAGGTTCTATCGATAACGGTTCAATTTCTACGTCAAAGTGGGTGGGGTTAACCGACTAAAAAGGATAAGCGTCCATATCTATTGAACCAAGAAAGATATAATCGATTTTGTTCTTGCATATGGTAGGCTTTTGTGTTTATATTAATCCAAAAAGCTGATCCAGGGTTCTATCATTAACGGTTCAATTTCTACGTCAAAGTGGGTGGGCTTAACCGACTAAAAGGAAAAGTGGCCATATGTATTGCACCAAGCAAGATAGAATCGATTTTGTTGTTAGGTTTTTATGTGTATATTAATCCACAAGCTGATAAGGCTCTATCGTTAACGGTTCAATTTCTTCGCCGTAGTGGGTCGCGTGAACCGATTAAAAGGGATAAGTGTCCATATATATTGAACTAAGAAAGATAGAATCAAGTTTGTTCTTGCATATAGTATGTTTTTATGTGTAGATTTATTCGCAAGTTGACTCAAGACTCTACCGTTAGTGGTTCAATTTCTACGTCATAATGGTTGGGTTTAACCGATTAAAAGGGATAAGTGTCCATATCTATTGCACCAAGCAAGATATAATCGAGTTTGTTCTTGCATATGGTAGGCTTTTATGTTTATATTAATCCTCAAGCTGATCCAGGGTTCTATCGTTAAGGGTTCAATTTCTACGTCAAAGTGGGTGGGGTTAACCGACTAAAAGGGATAAGTGTCCATATCTATTGAACCAAGAAAGATATGATCGAGTTTGTTCTTGCATATGGTAGGCTTTTATGTTTATATTAATCCACAAGCTGGTCCAGGGTTCTATCGATAACGGTTCAATTTCTACGTCAAAGTGGGTGGGGTTAACCCACTAAAAGGGATAAGTGTCCATATTTATTGCACCAAGCAAGATATAAACGATCTTGTATTTGCAGATGATTGGCTTTTATGTGTATATTAATCCACAAGCTGATACAAGGCTCTATCGTTAACGGTTCAATTTCTACGTCAAAGTGGGTGGGGTTAACCGACTAAAAGGGATAAGTGTCCGTATTTATTTCACCAAGCAAGATAAAATCGATATTGTATTTGCAGATGATTGGCTTTTATGTGTATATTAATCCACAAGCTGATCCAAGGCTCTATCGTTAACGGTTAAATTTCTACGTCATAATGGTTGGGGTTAACCGACTTAAAGGGATAAGTGTCCATATCTATTGAACCAAGAAAGATATGATCGAGTTTGTTCTTGCATATGGTAGGCTTTTATGTTTATATTAATCCACAAGCTGGTCCAAGTCTCTGTCGTTAACGGTTCAATTTCTACGTCATAGTGGGTGGGGTTAACCGACTAAAAGGGATAAGTGTCCATATTTATTGCACCAAGCAAGATAGAATCGATCTTGTATTTGCAGATGATTGGCTTTTATGTGTATATTTATCCACAAGCTGATCCAAGGCTCTATCGTTAACGGTTCAATTCCTACGTTAAAGTGGGTGGGGTTAGCCGACTAAAAGGGATAAGTGTCCGTATTTATTGCACCAAGCAAGATCAAATCGATCTTGTATTTGCAGATGATTGGCTTTTATGTTTATATTAATCCACAAGCTGATCCAAGGTTCTATCGTTAACGGTTCAATTTCTACGTCAAAGTGGGTGGGGTTAACGGACTAAAAGGGATAAGTGTCCATTTTTATTGCACCAAGCAAGATATAATCGATTTTGTTCTTGCAGATGGTAGGTTTTTATGTGTGTAGTAATCCACAAGCTGATCCAAGGTTATATCATTAACGGTTCAATTTCTACGTCAAAGTAGGTGGGGTTAACCGACTAAAAGGGATAAGTGTCCATATTTATTGCACCAAGCAAGATAGAATCTATTTTGTTTTTGCAGATGATAGGTTTTTATGTGTATATTAATCCACAAGCTGATCCAAGGCTCTATCGTTAACGGTTCAATTTCTACGTCATAGTGGGTGGGGTTAACCGATTAAAAGCGATAAGTGTCCATATCTATTGCACCAAGCAAGATAGGTTCGCTTTTGTATTTGCAGATGGTAGATTTTTATGTGTATATTAATCCGCATGCTAATCCAAGGTTCTATCGGTAAGGGTTCAATTTCTACGTCAAAGTGGGTGGGGTTAACCGACTAAAAGGGATAAGTGTCCATATTTATTGCACCAAGCAAGATACAATCGATTTTGTTTTTGCAGATGATAGGTTTTTATGTGTATATTAATCCACAAGCTGATCCAAGGCTCTATCGTTAAGGGTTCAATTTCTACGTTAAAGTGGGTGGGGTTAACCGAATGAAAGGGATAAGTGTCCATATCTATTGAACCAAGAAAGATATAATCGAGTTTGTTCTTGCATATGGTAGGCTTTTATGTTTATATTAATCCACAAGCTGATCCAGGATTCTATCTTTAACGGTTCAATTTCGACGTCAAAGTGGGTGGGGTTAACCAACTAAAAGGGATAAGTGTCCATATTTATTGCACCAAGCAAGATAGAATCGATCTTTTATTTGCAGATGATTGGCTTTTATGTGTATATTAATCCACAAGCTGATCCAAGGCTCTATCGTTAACGGTTCAATTTCTACGTCAAAGTGGGTGGGGTTAACCGACTAAAAGGGATAAGTGTCCATATTTATTGCACCAAGCAAGATAGAATCGATCTTGTATTTGCAGATGATTGGCTTTTATGTTTATATTAATCCACAAGCTGATCCAGGGTTCTATCGTTAACGGTTCAATTTCTACGTCAAAGTGGGTGGGGTTAACCGACTAAAAGGGATAAGTGTCCATATTTATTGCACCAAGCAAGATATAATCGATTTTGTTTTTGCAGATGATAGGGTTTTATATGTGTATTAATCCACAAGCTGATCCAAGGCTCTATCGTTAACGGTTCAATTTCTACGTCATAGTGGGTGGGGTTAACCGACTAAAAGGGATAAGTGTCCGTATTTATTGCACCAAGCAAGATAAAATCGATCTAGTATTTGCAGATGATTGGCTTTTATGTTTATATTAATCCACAAGCTGACCCAAGGCTCTATCGCTAACGGTTCAATTTCTACGTCAAAGTGGGTGGGGTTAACCGACTAAAAGGGATAAGTGTCCGTATTTATTGCACCAAGCAAGATAAAATCGATCTAGTATTTGCATATGGTAGGCTTTTATGTTTATATTAATCCACAAGCTGATCCAAGGCTCTATCGTTAACGGTTCAATTTCTACGTCAAAGTGGGTGGGGTTAACCGACTAAAAGGGATAAGTGTCCATATTTATTGCACCAAGCAAGATAGCATCGATCTTGTATTTGCAGATGATTGGCTTTTATGTGTATATTAATCCACAAGCTGATCCAAGGCTCTATCGTTAACGGTTCAATTTCTACGTCAAAGTGGGTGGGGTTAACCGACTAAAAGGGATAAGTGTCCGTATTTATTGCACCAAGCAAGATAAAATCGATCTAGTATTTGCAGATGATTGGCTTTTATGTTTATATTAATCCACAAGCTGGTCCAGGGTTCTATCGTTAACGGTTAAATTTCTACGTCAAAGTGGGTGACGTTAACCGACTAAAAAGGATAAGTGTCCATATTTATTGCACCAAACAAGATAGGATCGATTTTGTTTTTCAGATGATAGGCTTTTATGTGTATATTAATCCACAAGCTGATCCAAGGTGATATCGTTAAGGGTTCAATGTCTACGTCAAAGTGGGTGGGGTTAACCGACTAAAAGGGATAAGTGTCCATATCTATTGAACCAAGAAAGATATAATCGAGTTTGGTCTTGCATATGGTAGGCTTTTATGTTTATATTAATCCACAAGCTGGTCCAGGGTTCTATCGATAACGGTTCAATATCTACGTCAAAGTGGGTGGGGTTAACCAACTAAAAGGGATAAGTGTCCATATCTATTGAACCAATAAAGATATAATCGAGTTTGTTCTTGCATATGGTAGGCTTTTATGTTTATATTAATCCACAAGCTGATCCAGGGTTATATCGTTAAGGGTTCAATTTCTACGTCACAGTGGGTGGGGTTAACCGACTAAAAGGGATAAATGTCCATATCTATTGAACCAAGAAAGATATAATCAAATTTGTTCTTGCATATGGTAGGCTTTTATGTGTATATTAATCCACAAGCTGATCCAAGGTTCTATCGTTAACGGTTCAATTTCTACGTCAAAGTGGGTGGGGTTAACCGACTAAAAGGGATAAGTGCCCATATCTATTGAACCAAGAAAGATATGATCGAGTTTGTTCTTGCATAAGGTAGGCTTTTATGTTTATATTAATCCACAAGCTGATCCAAGGTTCTATCGATAACGGTTCAATTTCTACGTCAAAGTGGGTGGGGTTAACCGACTAAAAGGGATAAGTGTCCATATTTATTGCACCAAGCAAGATAGAATCGATTTTATTTTTGCAGATGGTAGGCTTTTGTGTTTATATTAATCCACAAGCTGATCCAGGGTTCTATCGTTAACGGTTCAATTTCTACGTCAAAGTGGGTGGGCTTAACCGACTAAAAGGAAAAGTGGCCATATGTATTGCACCAAGCAAGATAGAATCGATTTTGTTGTTAGGTTTTTATGTGTACGGTTCAATTTCTTCGCCGTAGTGGGTGGCGTGAACCGATTAAAAGGGATAAGTGTCCATATATATTGAACTAAGAAAGATAGAATCAAGTTTGTTCTTGCATATAGTAGGTTTTTATGTGTAGATTTATTCGCAAGTTGACTCAAGACTCTACCGTTAGCGGTTCAATTTCTACGTCATAATGGTTGGGTTTAACCGATTAAAAGGGATAAGTGTCCATATCTATTGCACCAAGCAAGATATAATCGAGTTTGTTCTTGCATATGGTAGGCTTTTATGTTTATATTAATCCTCAAGCTGATCCAGGGTTCTATCGTTAAGGGTTCAATTTCTACGTCAAAGTGGGTGGGGTTAACCGACTAAAAGGGATAAGTGTCCATATCTATTGAACCAAGAAAGATATGATCGAGTTTGTTCTTGCATATGGTAGGCTTTTATGTTTATATTAATCCACAAGCTGGTCCAGGGTTCTATCGATAACGGTTCAATTTCTACGTCAAAGTGGGTGGGGTTAACCCACTAAAAGGGATAAGTGTCCATATTTATTGCACCAAGCAAGATATAATCGATCTTGTATTTGCAGATGATTGGCTTTTATGTGTATATTAATCCACAATCTGATACAAGGCTCTATCGTTAACGGTTCAATTTCTACGTCAAAGTGGGTGGGGTTAACCGACTAAAAGGGATAAGTGTCCGTATTTATTTCACCAAGCAAGATAAAATCGATATTGTATTTGCAGATGATTGGCTTTTATGTGTATATTAATCCACAAGCTGATCCAAGGCTCTATCGTTAACGGTTCAATTTCTACGTCATAATGGTTGGGGTTAACCGACTTAAAGGGATAAGTGTCCATATCTATTGAACCAAGAAAGATATGATCGAGTTTGTTCTTGCATATGGTAGGCTTTTATGTTTATATTAATCCACAAGCTGGTCCAAGTCTCTGTCGTTAACGGTTCAAATTCTACGTCATAGTGGGTGGGGTTAACCGACTAAAAGGGATAAGTGTCCATATTTATTGCACCAAGCAAGATAGAATCGATCTTGTATTTGCAGATGATTGGCTTTTATGTGTATATTAATCCACAAGCTGATCCAAGGCTCTATCGTTAACGGTTCAATTCCTACGTTAAAGTGGGTGGGGTTAGCCGACTAAAAGGGATAAGTGTCCGTATTTATTGCACCAAGCAAGATCAAATCGATCTTGTATTTGCAGATGATTGGCTTTTATGTTTATATTAATCCACAAGCTGATCCAAGGTTCTATCGTTAACGGTTCAATTTCTACGTCAAAGTGGGTGGGGTTAACGGACTAAAAGGGATAAGTGTCCATTTTTATTGCACCAAGCAAGATAGAATCGATTTTGTTTTTGCCGATGGTAGGTTTTTATGTGTGTAGTAATCCACAAGCTGATCCAAGGTTATATCATTAACGGTTCAATTTCTACGTCAAAGTAGGTGGGGTTAACCGACTAAAAGGGATAAGTGTCCATATTTATTGCACCAAGCAAGATAGAATCTATTTTGTTTTTGCAGATGATAGGTTTTTATGTGTATATTAATCCACAAGCTGATCCAAGGCTCTATCGTTAACGTTTCAATTTCTACGTCATAGTGGGTGGGGTTAACCGATTAAAAGCGATAAGTGTCCATATCTATTGCACCAAGCAAGATAGAATCGCTTTTGTATTTGCAGATGGTAGATTTCTATGTGTATATTAATCCGCATGCTAATCCAAGGTTCTATCGGTAAGGGTTCAATTTCTACGTCAAAGTGGGTGGGGTTAACCGACTAAAAGGGATAAGTGTCCATATTTATTGCACCAAGCAAGATACAATCGATTTTGTTTTTGCAGATGATAGGTTTTTATGTGTATATTAATCCACAAGCTGATCCAACGCTCTATCGTTAACGGTTCAATTTCTACGTGATAGTGGGTGGGGTTAAACGATTAAAAGCGAAAAGTGTCCATATCTATTGCACCAAGCAAGAGAATCGATTTTGTATTTGCAGATGGTAGATTTTTATGTGTATATTAATCCACAAGCTGATACAAGGCTCTATCGTTAACGGTTCAATTTCTACGTCATAGTGGGTGGGGTTAACCGAATAAAATGGATAAGTGTCCATATCTATTGAACCAAGAAAGATATAATCAAGTTTTTTCATGCATATGGTAGGCTTTTATATGTATATTAATCCACAAGCTGATCCAAGGTTCTATCGTTAACGGTTCAATTTCTACGTCAAATTGGGTGGGGTTAACCGACTAAAAGGGATAAGTGTCCATATTTATTGCACCAAGCAATATATAATCGATTTTGTTTGTGCAGGTGATAGGTTTTTATGTGTATATTAATCCACAAGCTGATCCAAGGCTCTATCGTTAACGGTTCAATTTCTACATCATAGTGGGTGGGGTTAACCGAATAAAATGGATAAGTGTCCATATCTATTGAACCAAGCAAGATAGAATCGATTTTATTTTTGCAGATGGTAGGATTTAATGAATATATTAATCCACAAGATGATCCAAGGTTCTATCGTTAAGGGTTCAATGTCTACGTCAAAGTGGGTGGGGTTAACCGAATGAAAGGGATAAGTGTCCATATCTATTGAACCAAGAAAGATATAATCGAGTTTGTTCTTGCGTATGGTAGGCTTTTATGTTTATATTAATCCACAGGCTGATCCAGGATTCTATCGTTAACGGTTCAATTTCGACGTCAAAGTGAGTGGGGTTAACCGACTAAAAGGGATAAGTGTCCATATTTATTGCACCAAGCAAGATAGAATCGATCTTTTATTTGCAGATGATTGGCTTTTATGTGTATATTAATCCACAAGCTGATCCAAGGCTCTATCGTTAACGGTTCAATTTCTACGTCAAAGTGGGTGGGGTTAACCGACTAAAAGGGATAAGTGTCCATATTTATTGCACCAAGCAAGATAGAATCGATCTTGTATTTGCAGATGATTGACTTTTATGTTTATATTAATCCACAAGCTGATCCAGGGTTCTATCGTTAACGGTTCAATTTCTACGTCAAAGTGGGTGGGGTTAACCGACTAAAAGGGATAAGTGTCCATATTTATTGCACCAAGCAAGATATAATCGATTTTGTTTTTGCAGATGATAGGGTTTTATATGTGTATTAATCCACAAGCTGATCCAAGGCTCTATCGTTAACGGTTCAATTTCTACGTCATAGTGGGTGGGGTTAACCGAATAAAATGGATAAGTGTCCATATCTATTGAACCAAGCAAGATAGAATCGATTTTATTTTTGCAGATGGTAGGATTTAATGAATACATTAATCCACAAGATGATCCAAGGTTCTATCGTTAAGGGTTCAATGTCTACGTCAAAGTGGGTGGGGTTAACCGAATGAAAGGGATAAGTGTCCATATCTATTGAACCAAGAAAGATATAATCGAGTTTGTTCTTGCATATGGTAGGCTTTTATGTTTATATTAATCCGCAAGCTGATCCAGGATTCTATCTTTAACGGTTCAATTTCGACGTCAAAGTGGGTGGGGTTAACCGACTAAAAGGGATAAGTGTCCATATTTATTGCACCAAGCAAGATAGAATCGATCTTTTATTTGCAGATGATTGGCTTTTATGTGTATATTAATCCACAAGCTGATCCAAGGCTCTATCGTTAACGGTTCAATTTCTACGTCAAAGTGGGTGGGGTTAACCGACTAAAAGGGATAAGTGTCCATATTTATTGCACCAAGCAAGATAGAATCGATCTTGTATTTGCAGATGATTGGCTTTTATGTTTATATTAATCCACAAGCTGATCCAGGGTTCTATCGTTAACGGTTCAATTTCTACGTCAAAGTGGGTGGGGTTAACCGACTAAAAGGGATAAGTGTCCATATTTATTGCACCAAGCAAGATATAATCGATTTTGTCTTTGCAGATGATAGGGTTTTATATGTGTATTAATCCACAAGCTGATCCAAGGCTCTATCGTTAACGGTTCAATTTCTACGTCATAGTGGGTGGGGTTAACCGACTAAAAGGGATAAATGTCCATATTTATTGCACCAAGCAAGATAGAATCGATCTTGTATTTGCAGATGATAGGGTTTTATATGTGTATTAATCCACAAGCTGATCCAAGGCTCTATCGTTAACGGTTCAATTTCTACGTCATAGTGGGTGGGGTTAACCGACTAAAAGGGATAAGTGTCCGTATTTATTGCACCAAGCAAGATAAAATCGATCTAGTATTTGCAGATGATTGGCTTTTATGTTTATATTAATCCACAAGCTGACCCAAGGCTCTATCGTTAACGGTTCAATTTCTACGTCAAAGTGGGTTGGGTTAACCGACTAAAAGGGATAAGTGTCCGTATTTATTGCACCAAGCAAGATAAAATCGATCTAGTATTTGCATATGGTAGGCTTTTATGTTTATATTAATCCACAAGCTGATCCAAGGCTCTATCGTTAACGGTTCAATTTCTACGTCAAAGTGGGTGGGGTTAACCGACTAAAAGGGATAAGTGTCCATATTTATTGCACCAAGCAAGATAGCATCGATCTTGTATTTGCAGATGATTGGCTTTTATGTGTATATTAATCCACAAGCTGATCCAAGGCTCTATCGTTAACGGTTCAATTTCTACGTCAAAGTGGGTGGGGTTAACCGACTAAAAGGGATAAGTGTCCGTATTTATTGCACCAAGCAAGATAAAATCGATCTAGTATTTGCAGATGATTGGCTTTTATGTTTATATTAATCCACAAGCTGATCCAGGGTTCTATCGTTAACGGTTAAATTTCTACGTCAAAGTGGGTGACGTTAACCGACTAAAAAGGATAAGTGTCCATATTTATTGCACCAAACAAGATAGGATCGATTTTGTTTTTGCAGATGATAGGCTTTTATGTGTATATTAATCCACAAGCTGATCCAAGGTGATATCGTTAAGGGTTCAATGTCTACGTCAAAGTGGGTGGGGTTAACCGACTAAAACGGATAAGTGTCCATATCTATTGAACCAAGAAAGATATAATCGAGTTTGGTCTTGCATATGGTAGGCTTTTATGTTTATATTAATCCACAAGCTGGTCCAGGGTTCTATCGATAACGGTTCAATGTCTACGTCAAAGTGGGTGGGGTTAACCAACTAAAAGGGATAAGTGTCCATATCTATTGAACCAATAAAGATATAATCGAGTTTGTTCTTGCATATGGTAGGCTTTTATGTTTATATTAATCCACAAGCTGATCCAGGGTTATATCGTTAAGGGTTCAATTTCTACGTCAAAGTGGGTGGGGTTAACCGACTAAAAGGGATAAATGTCCATATCTATTGAACCAAGAAAGATATAATCAAATTTGTTCTTGCATATGGTAGGCTTTTATGTGTATATTAATCCACAAGCTGATCCAAGGTTCTATCGTTAACGGTTCAATTTCTACGTCAAAGTGGGTGGGGTTAACCGACTAAAAGGGATAAGTGTCCATATCTATTGAACCAAGAAAGATATGATCGAGTTTGTTCTTGCATAAGGTAGGCTTTTATGTTTATATTAATCCACAAGCTGATCCAAGGTTCTATCGATAACGGTTCAATTTCTACGTCAAAGTGGGTGGGGTTAACCGACTAAAAGGGATAAGTGTCCATATTTATTGCACCAAGCAAGATAGAATCGATTTTATTTTTGCAGATGGTAGGCTTTTGTGTTTATGTTAATCCACAAGCTGATCCAGGGTTCTATCGTTAACGGTTCAATTTCTACGTCAAAGTGGGTGGGCTTAACCGACTAAAAGGAAAAGTGGCCATATGTATTGCACCAAGCAAGATAGAATCGATTTTGTTGTTAGGTTTTTATGTGTATATTAATCCACAACCTGATAAGGCTCTATCGTTAACGGTTCAATTTCTTCGCCGTAGTGGGTGGCGTGAACCGATTAAAAGGGATAAGTGTCCATATATATTGAACTAAGAAAGATAGAATCAAGTTTGTTCTTGCATATAGTAGGTTTTTATGTGTAGATTTATTCGCAAGTTGACTCAAGACTCTACCGTTAGCGGTTCAATTTCTACGTCATAATGGTTGGGTTTAACCGATTAAAAGGGATAAGTGTCCATATCTATTGCACAAAGCAAGATATAATCGAGTTTGTTCTTGCATATGGTAGCCTTTTATGTTTATATTAATCCACAAGCTGATCCAGGGTTCTATCGTTAAGGGTTCAATTTCTACGTCAAAGTGGGTGGGGTTAACCGACTAAAAGGGATAAGTGTCCATATCTATTGAACCAAGAAAGATATGATCGAGTTTGTTCTTGCATATGGTAGGCTTTTATGTTTATATTAATCCACAAGCTGGTCCAGGGTTCTATCGATAACGGTTCAATTTCTACGTCAAAGTGGGTGGGGTTAACCCACTAAAAGGGATAAGTGACCATATTTATTGCACCAAGCAAGATAGAATCGATCTTGTATTTGCAGATGATTGGCTTTTATGTGTATATTAATCCACAAGCTGATCCAAGGCTCTATCGTTAACGGTTCAATTTCTACGTCATAATGGTTGGGGTTAACCGACTAAAAGGGATAAGTGTCCATATCTATTGAACCAAGAAAGATATGATCGAGTTTGTTCTTGCATATGGTAGGCTTTTATGTTTCTATTAATTCAGAAGCTGGTCCAGGGTTCTATCGATAACGGTTCAATGTCTACGTCAAAGTGGGTGGGGTTAACCAATTAAAAGGGATAAGTGTCCATATCTATTGAACCAATAAAGATATAATCGAGTTTGTTCTTGCATATGGTAGGCTTTTATGTTTATATTAATCCACAAGCTGATCCAGGGTTCTATCGTTAAGGGTTCAATTTCTACGTCAAAGTGGGTGGGGTTAACCGACTAAAAGGGATCAGTGTCCATATCTATTGAACCAAGAAAGATATAATCAAGTTTGTTCTTATGTTTATATTAATCCACAAGCTGGTCCAGGGTTCTATCGATAACGGTTCAATTTCTACGTCAAAGTGGGTGGGGTTAACCCACTAAAAGGATAAGTGTCCATATCTATTGAACCAAGAAAGATATGATCGAGTTTGTTCTTGCATAAGGTAGGCTCTTATGTTTATATTAATCCACAAGCCGATCCAAGGTTCTATCGATAACGGTTCAATTTCTACGTCAAAGTGGGTGGGGTTAACCGACTAAAAGGGATAAGCGTCCATATCTATTGAACCAAGAAAGATATAATCGAGTTTGTTCTTGCATATGGGAGGCTTTTGTGTTTATATTAATCCACAAGCTGATCCAGGGTTCTATCATTAACGGTTCAATTTCTACGTCAAAGTGGGTGGGCTTAACCGACTAAAAGGAAAAGTGGCCATATGTATTGCACCAAGCAAGATAGAATCGGTTTTGTTGTTAGGTTTTTATGTGTATATTAATCCACAAGCTGATAAGGCTCTACCGTTAACGGTTCAATTTCTTCGCGGTAGTGGGTGGCGTGAACCGATTAAAAGGGATAAGTGTCCATATATATTGAACTAAGAAAGATAGAATCAAGTTTGTTCTTGCATATAGTAGGTTTTTATGTGTAGATTTATTCGCAAGTTGACTCAAGACTCTACCGTTAGCGGTTCAATTTCTACGTCATAATGGTTGGGTTTAACCGATTAAAAGGGATAATTGTCCATATCTATTGCACCAAGCAAGATATAATCGAGTTTGTTCTTGCATATGGTAGGCTTTTATGTTTATATTAATCCACAAGCTTATCCAGGGTTCTATCGTTAAGGGTTCAATTTCTACGTCAAAGTGGGTGGGGTTAACCGACTAAAAGGGATAAGTGTCCATATCTATTGAACCAAGAAAGATATGATCGAGTTTGTTCTTGCATATGGTAGGCTTTTATGTTTATATTAATCCACAAGCTGGTCCAGGGTTCTATCGATAACGGTTCAATTTCTACGTAAAAGTGGGTGGGGTTAACCCACTAAAAGGGATAAATGTCCATATTTATTGCACCAAGCAAGATAGAATCGATCTTGTATTTGCAGATGATTGGCTTTTATGTGTATATTAATCCACAAGCTGATCCAAGGCTCTATCGTTAACGGTTCAATTTCTACGTCATAGTGGGTGGGGTTAACCGACTAAAAGGGATAAGTGTCCATATTTATTGCACCAAGCAAGATAGAATCGATCTTGTATTTGCAGATGATTGGCTTTTATGTGTATATTAATCCACAAGCTGATCCAAGGCTCTATCGTTAACGGTTCAATTTCTACGTTAAAGTGGGTGGGGTTAACCGACTAAAAGGGTTAAGTGTCCATATCTATTGAACCAAGAAAGATATGATCGAGTTTGTTCTTGCATATGGTAGGCTTTTATGTTTATATTAATCCACAAGCTGGTCCAAGTCTCTATCGTTAACGGTTCAATTTCTACGTCATAGTGGGTGGGGTTAACCGACTAAAAGGGATAAGTGTCCATATTTATTGCACCAAGCAAGATAGAATCGATCTTGTATTTGCAGATGATTGGCTTTTATGTGTATATTAATCCACAAGCTGATCCAAGGCTCTATCGTTAACGGTTAAATTTCTACGTTAAAGTGGGTGGGGTTAACCGACTAAAAGGGATAAGTGTCCGTATTTATTGCACCAAGCAAGATCAAATCGATCTTGTATTTGCAGATGATTGGCTTTTATGTTTATATTATTCCACAAGCTGATCCAGGGTTCTATCGTTAACGGTTCAATTTCTAGGTAAAAGTGGGTGGGGTTAACCGACTAAAAGGGATAAGTGTCCATATTTATTGCACCAAGCAAGATAGAATCGATTTTGTTTTTGCAGATGATAGGCTTTTATGTGTATATTAATCCACAAGCTGATCCAAGGCGCTATCGTTAAGGGTTCAATGTCTACGTCAAATTGGGTGGGGTTAACCGACTAAAAGGGATAAGTGTCCATATCTATTGAACCAGGAAATATATAATCGAGTGTGTTCTTGCATATGGTAGGCTTTTATGTTTATATTAATCCACAAGCTGATCCAGTGTTCTATCGTTAAGGGTTCAATTTCTACGTCAAAGTTGGTGGGGTTACCCGACTAAAAGGGATAAGTGTCCATATCTATTGAACCAAGAAAGATATAATCAAGTTTGTTCTTGCATATGGTAGGCTTTTCTGTGTATATTAATCCACAAGCTGATACAAGGTTCTATCGTTAACGGTTCAATTTCTACATCAAAGTGGGTGGGGTTAACCGACTAAAAGGGATAAGTGTCCATATCTATTGAACTAAGAAAGATATGATCGAGTTTGTTGTTGCATATGGTAGGCTTTTATGTTTGTATTAATCCACAGTCTGGTCCAGGGTTCTATCGATAACGGTTCAATTTCTACGCCAAAGTGGGTGGGGTTAACCGACTAAAAGGTATAAGTGTCCATATTTATTGCACCAAGCAAGATAGAATCGATTTTATTTTTGCAGGTGGTAGGTTTTTATATGTATATTAATCCACAGGCTGATCCAGGGTTCTATCGTTAAGGGTTCAATTTCTACGTCAAAGTGGGTGGGGTTACCCGACTAAAAGGGATAAGTGTCCATATCTATTGACCCAAAAAGATATAATCGAGTTTGTTCTTGCATATGGTAGGCTTTTATGTTTATATTAATCCACAACTGATCCAGGGTTCTATCGTTAAGGGTTCAATTTCTACGTCAAAGTGGGTGGGGTTATCCGACTAAAAGGGATAAGTGTCCATATCTATTGAACCAAGAAAGATATAATCGAGTTTGTTCTTGCATATGGTAGGCTTTTATGTTTATATTAATCCACAAGCTGATCCAGGGTTCTATCGTTAAGGGTTCAATTTCTACGTCAAAGTGGGTGGGGTTAACCGACTAAAAGGAAAAGTGGCCATATTTATTGCACCAAGCAAGATAGAATCGATTTTGATGTTAGGTTTTTATGTGTATATTAATCCACAAGCTGATAAGGCTCTATCGTTAACGGTTCAATTTCTTCGCCGTAGTGGGTGGCGTTAACCGATTAAAAGCGATAAGTGTTCATATATATTGAACTAAGAAAGATAGAATCAAGTTTGTTCTTGCATATAGTAGGTTTTTATGTGTAAATTTATTCGCAAGTTGACTCTACCGTTAGCGGTTCAATTCCTACGTCATAATGGTTGGGTTTAACCGATTAAAAGGGATAAGTGTCCATATCTATTGCACCAAGCAAGATATAATCGAGTTTGTTTTTGCATATGGTAGGCTTTTATGTTTATATTAATCCACAAGCTGATCCAGGGTTCTATCATTAACGGTTCAATTTCTATGTCAAAGTGGGTGGGGTTAACCGACTAAAAGGGATAAGTGTCCATATCTATTGAACCAAGAAAGTTATAATCGAGTTTGTTCTTGCATATGGTAGGCTTTTATGTTTGTATTAATCCACAAGCTGATCCAGCGTTCTATCGTTAAGGGTTCAATTTCTACGTCAAAGTGGGTGGGGTTAACCGACTAAAAGGGATAAATGTCCATATCTATTGAACCAAGAAAGATATGATCGAGTTTGTTCTTGCATATGGTAGGCTTTTATGTTTATATTAATCCACAAGCTGGTCCAGGGTTCTATCGATAACGGTTCAATTTCTACGTCAAAGTGGGTGGGGTTAACCCACTAAAAGGGATAAGTGTCCATATTTATTGCACCAAGCAAGATAGAATCGATCTTGTATTTGCATATGATTGGCTTTTATGTGTATATTAATCCACAAGCTGATCCAAGGCTCTATCGTTAACGGTTCAATTTCTACGTCAAAGTGGGTGGGGTTAACCGACTAAAAGGGATAAGTGTCCATATCTATTGAACCAAGAAAGATATGATCGAGTTTGTTCTTGCATATGGTAGGCTTTTATGTTTATATTAATCCACAAGCTGGTCCAAGGCTCTATCGTTAACGGTTCAATTTCTACGTCATAGTGGGTGGGGTTAACCGACTAAAAGGGATAAGTGTCCATATCTATTGAACCAAGAAAGATATGATCGAGTTTGTTCTTGCATATGGTAGGCTTTTATGTTTATATTAATCCACAAGCTGGTCCAAGGCTCTATCGTTAACGGTTCAATTTCTACGTTAAAGTGGGTGGGGAACCGACTAAAAGGGATAAGTGTCCGTATTTATTGCACCAAGCAAGATCAAATCGATCTTGTATTTGCAGATGATTGGCTTTTATGTTTATATTAATCCACAAGCTGATCCAGGGTTCTATCGTTAACGGTTCAATTTCTACGTCAAAGTGGGTGGGGTTAACCGACTAAAAGGGATAAGTGTCCATATTTATTGCACCAAGCAAGATAGAATCGATTTTGTTTTTGCAGATGGTAGGGTTTTATGTGTATATTAATCAACAAGCTGATCCAAGGCTCTATCGTTAACGATTCAATTTCTACGTCATAGTGGGTGGGGTTAACCGATTAAAAGCGATAAGTGTATATATCTATTGAACCAAGAAAGATATAATCAAGTTTGTTCTTGCATATGGTAAGCTTTTATGTGTATATTAATCCACAAGCTGATCCAAGGTTCTATCGTTAACGGTTCAATTTCTACATCAAAGTGGGTGGGGTTAACCGACTAAAAGGGATAAGTGTCCATATCTATTGAACCAAGAAAGATATGATCGAGTTTGTTGTTGCATATGGTAGGCTTTTGTGTTTATATTAATCCACAATCTGGTCCAGGGTTCTATCGATAACGTCAAAGTGGGTGGGGTTAACCGACTAAAAGGGATAAGTGTATATATCTATTGAACCAAGAAAGATATAATCAAGTTTGTTCTTGCATATGGTAGGCTTTTATGTGTATATTAATCCACAAGCTGATCCAAGGTTCTATCGTTAACGGTTCAATTTCTACATCAAAGTGGGTGGGGTTAACCGACTAAAAGGGATAAGTGTCCATATCTATTGAACCAAGAAAGATATGATCGAGTTTGTTGTTGCATATGGTAGGCTTTTGTGTTTATATTAATCCACAATCTGGTCCAGGGTTCTATCGATAACGTCAAAGTGGGTGGGGTTAACCGACTAAAAGGGATAAGTGTCCATATCTATTGAACCAAGAAAGATATGATCGAGTTTGTTGTTGCATATGGTAGGCTTTTGTGTTTATATTAATCCACAAGCTGATCCAGGGTTCTATCGTTAACGGTTCAATTTCTACGTCAAAGTGGGTGGGGTTAACCGACTAAAAGGAAAAGTGGCCATATTTATTGCACCAAGCAAGATAGAATCGATTTTGTTGTTAGGTTTTTATGTGTATATTAATCCACAAGCTGATAAGGCTCTATCGTTAACGGTTCAATTTATTCGCCGTAGTGGGTGCCGTTAACCGATTAAAAGGGATAAGTGTCCATATATTGAACTAAGAAAGATAGAATCAAGTTTGTTCTTGCATATAGTAGGTTTTTATGTGTAGATTTATTCGCAAGTTGACTCAAGACTCTACCGTTAGCGGTTCAATTTCTACGTCATAATGGTTGGGGTTAACCGATTAAAAGGGATAAGTGTCCATATCTATTGCACCAAGCAAGATAGAATCGATTTTTTTTTTGCAGATGGTAGGTTTTTATGTGTATATTAATCCACAGGCTGACCCAAGGTTCTATCGTTAACGGTTCAATTTCTACGTCAAAGTGGGCGGGGTTAACCGACTAAAAGGGATAAGTGTCCGTATTTATTGAACCAAGAAAGATATAATCGAGTTTGTTCTTGCATATGGTAGGCTTTTATGTTTGTATTAATCCACAAGCTGGTCCAGGGTTCTATCGATAACGGTTCAATTTCTACGTCAAAGTGGGTGGGGTTAACCCACTAAAAGGGATAAGTGTCCATATCTATTGAACCAAGAAAGGTATGATCGAGTTTGTTCTTGCATAAGGTAGGCTTTTATGTTTATATTAATAAACAAGCTGATCCAAGGTTCTATCGATAACGGTTCAATTTCTACGTCAAAGTGGGTGGGGTTAACCGACTAAAAGGGATAAGCGTCCATATCTATTGAACCAAGAAAGATATAATCGAGTTTGTTCTTGCATATGGTAGGCTTTTGTGTTTATATTAATCCACAAGCTGATCCAGGATTCTATCATTAACGGTTCAATTTCTACGTCAAAGTGGGTGGGCTTAACCGACTAAAAGGAAAAGTGGCCATATGTATTGCACCAAGCAAGATAGAATCGATTTTGTTGTTAGGTTTTTATGTGTATATTAATCCACAAGCTGATAGGGCTCTATCGTTAACGGTTCAATTTCTTCGCCCTAGTGGGTGGCATGAACCGATTAAAAAGGATAAGTGTCCATATATATTGAACTAAGAAAGATAGAATCAAGTTTGTTCTTGCATATAGTAGGTTTTTATGTGTAGATTTATTCGCAAGTTGACTCAAGACTCTACCGTTAGCGGTTCAATTTCTACGTCATAATGGTTGGGTTTAACCGATTAAAAGGGATAAGTGTCCATATCTATTGCACCAAGCAAGATATAATCGAGTTTGTTCTTGCATATGGTAGGCTTTTATGTTTATATTAATCCACAAGCTGATCCAGGGTTCTATCGTTAAGGGTTCAATTTCTACGTCAAAGTGGGTGGGGTTAACCGACTAAAAGGGATAAGTGTCCATATCTATTGAACCAAGAAAGATATGATCGAGTTTGTTCTTGCATATGGTAGGCTTTTATGTTTATATTAATCCACAAGCTGGTCCAGGGTTCTATCGATAACGGTTCAATTTCTACGTCAAAGTGGGTGGGGTTAACCCACTAAAAGGGATAAGTGTCCATATTTATTGCACCAAGCAAGATAGAATCGATCTTGTATTTGCAGATGATTGGCTTTTATGTGTATATTAATCCACAAGCTGATCCAAGGCTCTATCGTGAACGGTTCAATTTCTACGTCATAGTGGGTGGGGTTAACCGACTAAAAGGGATAAGTGTCCATATTTATTGCACCAAGCAAGAGAGAATCGATCTTGTATTTGCAGATGATTGGCTTCTATGTGTATATTAATCCACAAGCTGATCCAAGGCTCTATCGTTAACGGTTCAATTTCTACGTTAAAGTGGGTGGGGTTAACCGACTAAAAGGAATAAGTGTCCATACCTATTGAACCAAGAAAGATATGATCGAGTTTGTTCTTGCATATGGTAGGCTTTTATGTTTATATTAATCCACAAGCTGGTCCAAGTCTCTATCGTTAACGGTTCAATTTCTACGTCATAGTGGGTGGGGTTAACCGACTAAAAGGGATAAGTGTCCATATTTCTTGCACCAAGCAAGATAGAATCGATCTTGTATTTGCAGATGATTGGCTTTTATGTGTATATTAATCCACAAGCTGATCCAAGGCTGTATCGTTAACGGTTCAATTTCTACGTTAAAGTGGGTGGGGTTAACCGACTAAAAGGGATAAGTGTCCATATTTCTTGCACCAAGCAAGATAGAATCGATCTTGTATTTGCAGATGATTGGCTTTTATGTTTATATTAATCCACAAGCTGATCCAGGGTTCTATCGTTAACGGTTCAATTTCTACGTCAAAGTGGGTGGGGTTAACAAACTAAAAGGGATAAGTTCCATATTTATTGCACCAAGCAAGATAGAATCGATTTTGTTTTTGCAGATGATAGGCTTTTATGTGTATATTAATCCACAAGCAGATCCAAGGTGCTATCGTTAAGGGTTCAATGTCTACGTCAAAGTGGGTGGGGTTAACCGACTAAAAGGGATAAGTGTCCATATCTATTGAACCAGGAAATATATAATCGAGTTTGTTCTTGCATATGGTAGGCTTTTATGTTTATATTAATCCACAAGCTGATCCAGGGTTCTATCGTTAAGGGTTCAATTTCTACGTCAAAGTGGGTGGGGTTACCCGACTAAAGGGGATAAGTGTCCATATCTATTGAACCAAGAAAGATATAATCAAGTTTGTTCTTGCATATGGTAGGCTTTTATGTGTATATTAATCCACAAGCTGATACAAGGTTCTATCGTTAACGGTTCAATTTCTACATCAAAGTGGGTGGGGTTAACCGACTAAAAGGGATAAGTGTCCATATCTATTGAACCAAGAAAGATATAATCGAGTTTGTTCTTGCATAAGGTAGGCTTTTATGTTTATATTAATCCACAAGCTGATCCAGGGTTCTATCGTTAAGGGTTCAATTTCTACGTCAAAGTGGGTGGGGTTACCCGACTAAAAGGGATAAGTGTCCATATCTATTGAACCAAGAAAGATATAATCGAGTTTGTTCTTGCATATGGTAGGCTTTTATGTTTATATTAATCCACAAGCTGATCCAAGGTTCTATCGCTAACGGTTCAATTTCTACGTCAAAGTGGGTGGGGTTAACCGACTAAAAGGAAAAGTGGCCATATTTATTGCACCAAGCAAGATAGAATCGATTTTGATGTTAGGTTTTTATGTGTATATTAATCCACAAGCTGATAAGGCTCTATCGTTAACGGTTCAATTTCTTCGCCGTAGTGGGTGGCGTTAACCGATTAAAAGGGATAAGTGTTCATATATATTGAACTAAGAAAGATAGAATCAAGTTTGTTCTTGCATATAGTAGGTTTTTATGTGTAAATTTATTCGCAAGTTGACTGAAGACTCTACCGGTAGCGATTCAATTTCTACGTCATAATGGTTGGGGTTAACCGATTAAAAGGGACAAGTGTCCATATCTATTGCACCAAGCAAGATAGAATTGATTTTGTTTTTGCAGATGGTAGGTTTTTATGTGTATATTAATCCACAGGCTGACCCAAGGTTCTATCGTTAACGGTTCAATTTCTACGTCAAAGTGGGTGGGGTTAACCGACTAAAAGGGATAAGTGTCCATAATTATTGCACAAACCAAGATATAATCGATTTTATTTTTGCAGATGGTAGGGTTTTATGTGTATATTAATCCACAAGCTTATCCAAGGTTCTGTCGTTAAGGTTTCAATTTCTACGTCAAAGTGGGTGGGGTTAACCGACTAAAAGGGATAAGTGTCCATATCTATTGAACCAAGAAAGATATAATCGAGTTTGTTCTTGCATATGGTAGGCTTTTATGTTTGTATTAATCCACAAGCTGATCCAGCGTTCTATCGTTAAGGGTTCAATTTCTACGTCAAAGTGGGTGGGGTTAACCGACTAAAAGGGATAAATGTCCATATCTATTGAACCAAGAAAGATATGATCGAGTTTGTTCTTGCATATGGTAGGCTTTTATGTTTATATTAATCCACAAGCTGGTCCAGGGTTCTATCGATAACGGTTCAATTTCTACGTCAAAGTGGGTGGGGTTAACCCACTAAAAGGGATAAGTGTCCACATTTATTGCACCAAGCAAGATAGAATCGATCTTGTATTTGCAGATGATTGGCTTTTATGTGTATATTAATCCACAAGCTAATCCAAGGCTCTATCGTTAACGGTTCAATTTCTACGTCAAAGTGGGTGGGGTTAACCGACTAAAAGGGATAAGTGTCCATATCTATTGAACCAAGAAAGATATGATCGAGTTTGTTCTTGCATATGGTAGGCTTTTGTGTTTATATTAATCCACAAGCTGGTCCAAGGCTCTATCGTTAACGGTTCAATTTCTACGTCATAGTGGGTGGGGTTAACCGACTAAAAGGGATAAGTGTCCATATTTATTGCACCAAGCAAGATAGAATCGATCTTGTATTTGCAGATGATTGGCTTTTATGTGTATATTAATCCACAAGCTCATCCAAGGTTCTATCGTTAACGGTTCAATTTCTGCATCAAAGTGGGTGGGGTTAACCGACTAAAAGGGATAAGTGTCCATATCTATTGAACCAAGAAAGATATGATCGAGTTTGTTGTTGCATATGGTAGGGTTTTATGTGTATATTAATCAACAAGCTGATCCAAAGCTCTATCGTTAACGGTTCAATTTCTACGTTAAAGTGGGTGGGGTTAACCGACTAAAAGGGATAAGTGTCCGTATTTATTGCACCAAGCAATATCAAATCGATCTTGTATTTGCAGATGATTGGCTTTTATGTTTATATTAATCCACAAGCTGATCCAGGGTTCTATCGTTAACGGTTCAATTTCTACGTCAAAGTGGGTGGGGTTAACCGGCTAAAAGGGATAAGTGTCCATATTTATTGCACCAAGCAAGATAGAATCGATTTTGTTCTTGCATATGGTAGGCTTTTATGTTTATATTAATCCACAAGCTGATCCAGGGTTCTATCGTTAACGGTTCAATTTCTACGTCATAGTGGGTGGGGTTAACCGATTAAAAGCGATAAGTGTATATATCTATTGAACCAAGAAAGATATAATCAAGTTTGTTCTTGCATATGGTAGGCTTTTATGTGTGTATTAATCCACAAGCTGATCCAAGGTTCTATCGTTAACGGTTCAATTTCTACATCAAAGTGGGTGGGGTTAACCGACTAAAAGGGATAAGTGTCCATATCTATTGAACCAATAAAGATATGATCGAGTTTGTTGTTGCATATGGTAGGCTTTTGTGTTTATATTAATCCACAATCTGGTCCAGGGTTCTATCGATAACGGTTCAATTTCTACGTCAAAGTGGGTGGGGTTAACCGGCTAAAAGGGATAAGTGTCCATATTTATTGCACCAAGCAAGATAGAATCGATTTTGTTCTTGCATATGGTAGGCTTTTATGTTTATATTAATCCACAAGCTGATCCAGGGTTCTATCGTTAACGGTTCAATTTCTACGTCAAAGTGGGTGGGGTTAACCGACTAAAAGGAAAAGTGGCCATATTTATTGCACCAAGCAAGATAGAATCGATTTTGTTGTTAGGTTTTTATGTGTATATTAATCCACAAGCTGATAAGGCTCTATCGTTAACGGTTCAATTTATTCGCCGTAGTGGGTGCCGTTAACCGATTAAAAGGGATAAGTGTCCATATATATTGAACTAAGAAAGATATAATCAAGTTTGTTCTTGCATATAGTAGGTTTTTATGTGTAGATTTATTCGCAAGTTGACTCAAGACTCTACCGTTAGCGGTTCAATTTCTACGTCATAATGGTTGGGGTTAACCGATTAAAAGGGATAAGTGTCCATATCTATTGCACCAAGCAAGATAGAATCGATTTTATTTTTGCAGATGGTAGGGATTTGTGTGTATATTAATCCACAAGCAGATCCAAGGTTCTCTCGTTAAGGGTTCAATTTCTACGTCAAAGTGGGTGGGGTTAACCGACTAAAAGGGATAAGTGTCCATATTTATTGCACCAAGCAAGATAGAATATATTTTGTTTTTGCAGATGATAGATTTTTATGTGTATATTAATCCACAAGCAGATCCAAGGCTCTATCGTTAACGGTTCAATTTCTACGTCATAGTGGGTGGGGTTAACCGACTAAAAGCGATAAGTGTCCATATCTATTGCACCAAGCAAGATAGAATCGATTTTGTATTTGCAGATGGTATATTTTTATGTGTATATTAATCCACATGCTGATCCAAGGTTCTCTCGTTAAGGGTTCAATTTCTACGTCAAAGTGGGTGGGGTTAACCGACTAAAAGGGATAAGTGTCCATATTTATTGCACCAAGCAAGATAGAATATATTTTGTTTTTGCAGATTATAGGTTTTTATGTGTATATTAATCCACAAGCAGATCCAAGGCTCTATCGTTAACGGTTCAATTTCTACGTCATAGTGGGTGGGGTTAACCGACTAAAAGCGATAAGTGTCCATATCTATTGCACCAAGCAAGATAGAATCGATTTTGTATTTGCAGATGGTATATTTTTATGTGTATATTAATCCACAAGCTGACCTAAGGTTCTATCGTTAACGGTTCAATTTCTACGTCAAAGTGGGTGGGGTTAACCGACTAAAAGGGATAAGTGTCCATATTTATTGCACCAAGCAAGATAGAATATATTTTGTTTTTGCAGATGATAGATTTTTATGTGTATATTAATCCACAAGCAGATCCAAGGCTCTATCGTTAACGGTTCAATTTCTACGTCATAGTGGGTGGGGTTAACCGACTAAAAGCGATAAGTGTCCATATTTATTGCACCAAGCAAGATAGAATATATTTTGTTTTTGCAGATTATAGGTTTTTATGTGTATATTAATCCACAAGCAGATCCAAGGCTCTATCGTTAACGGTTCAATTTCTACGTCATAGTGGGTGGGGTTAACCGACTAAAAGCGATAAGTGTCCATATCTATTGCACCAAGCAAGATAGAATCGATTTTGTATTTGCAGATGGTATATTTTTATGTGTATATTAATCCACATGCTGATCCAAGGTTCTCTCGTTAAGGGTTCAATTTCTACGTCAAAGTGGGTGGGGTTAACCGACTAAAAGGGATAAGTGTCCATATTTATTGCACCAAGCAAGATAGAATATATTTTGTTTTTGCAGATGATAGATTTTTATGTGTATATTAATCCACAAGCAGATCCAAGGCTCTATCGTTAACGGTTCAATTTCTACGTCATAGTGGGTGGGGTTAACCGACTAAAAGCGATAAGTGTCCATATCTATTGCACCAAGCAAGATAGAATCGATTTTGTATTTGCAGATGGTATATTTTTATGTGTATATTAATCCACAAGCTGACCTAAGGTTCTATCGTTAACGGTTCAATTTCTACGTCAAAGTGGGTGGGGTTAACCGACTAAAAGGGATAAGTTTCCATATCTATTGAACCAAGAAAGATAGAATCGATTTTATTTTTGCAGATGGTAGGGATTTGTGTGTATATTAATCCACAAGCAGATCCAAGGTTCTCTCGTTAAGGGTTCAATTTCTACGTCAAAGTGGGTGGGGTTAACCGACTAAAAGGGATAAGTGTCCATATTTATTGCACCAAGCAAGATAGAATATATTTTGTTTTTGCAGATGATAGGTTTTTATGTGTATATTAATCCACAAGCAGATCCAAGGCTCTATCGTTAACGGTTCAATTTCTACGTCATAGTGGGTGGGGTTAACCGATTAAAAGCGATAAGTGTCCATATCTATTGCACCAAGCAAGATAGAATCGATTTTGTATTTGCAGATGGTATATTTTTATGTGTATATTAATCCACATGCTGATCCAAGGTTCTATCGTTAAGGGATCAATTTCTACGTCAAAGTGGGTGGGGTTAACCGACTAAAAGGAATAAGTGTCCATATCTATTAAACCAAGAAAGATATAATCGAGTTTGTTCTTGCATACGGTAGGCTTTTATGTGTATATTAATCCACAAGCTAATCCAAGCTTATATCGTTAACGGCTCAATTTCTACGTCAAAGTGGGTGGGGTTAACCGACTAAAAGGGATAAATGTCCATATTTATTGCACCCAGAAAGATAGAATCGATTTTGTTTTTGCAGATGATAGGCTTTAATGTTTATATTAATCCACAAGCTGATCCAACGCTCTATCGTTAACTGTTCAATTTCTACGTCATAGTGGGTGGGGTTAAACGATTAAAAGCGAAAAGTGTCCATATCTATTGCACCAAGCAAGATAGAATCGATTTTGTATTTGCAGATGGTAGATTTTTATGTGTATATTAATCCACAAGCTGATCCAAGGTTATATCGTTAAGGTTTCAATTTCTACGTCAAAGTGGGTGGGGTTAACCGACTAAAAGGGATAAGTGTCCATATCTATTGAACCAAGAAAGATATAATCAAGTTTGTTCTTGCATATGGTAGGCGTTTATATGTGTATTAATCCACAAGCTGATCCAAGGTTATATCGTTAACGGTTCAATTTCTACGTCAAATTGGGTGGGATTAACCGACTAAAAGGGATAAGTGTCCATATTTATTGCACCAAGCAAGATATAATCAATTTTGTTTTTGCGGATGATAGGTTTTTATGTGTATATTAATCCACAAGCTGATCCAAGGCTCTATCGTTAACGGTTCAATTTCTACGTCATAGTGGGTGGGGTTAACCGACTAAAATGGATAAGTGTCCATATCTATTGAACCAAGCAAGATAGAATCGATTTTATTTTTGCAGATGGTAGGATTTAATGTATATTAATCCACAAGATGATCCAAAGTTCTATCGTTAAGGGTTCAATGTATACGTCAAAGTGGGTGGTGTTAACCGAATGAAAGGGATAAGTGTCCATATCTATTGAACCAAGAAAGATATAATCGAGTTTGTTCTTGCATATGGTAGACTTTTATGTTTATATTACTCCACAAGCTGATCCAGGGTTCTATCGTTTACGGTTCAATTTCTACGTCAAAGTGGGTGGGGTTAACCGACTAAAATGGATAAGTGTCCATATTTATTGCACCAAGCAAGATAGAATCGATCTTTTATTTGCAGATGATTGGCTTTTATGTGTATATTAATCCACAAGATGATCCAAGGCTCTATCGTTAACGGTTCAATTTCTACGTCAAAGTGGGTGGGGTTAACCGACTAAAAGGGATAAGTGTCCATATTTATTGCACCAAGCAAGATAGAATCGATCTTGTATTTGCAGATGATTGGCTTTTATGTTTATATTAATCCACAAGCTGATCCAGGGTTCTATCGTTAACGGTTCAATTTCTACGTCAAAGTGGGTGGGGTTAACCGACTAAAAGCGATAAGTGTCCATATTTATTGCACCAAGCAAGATATAATCGATTTATTTTTGCAGATGATAGGGTTTTATATGTATATTAATCCACAGGCTGATCCAAGGCTCTATCGTTAACGGTTCAATTTCTACGTCATAGTGGGTGGGGTTAACCGACTAAAACGGATAAGTGTCCATATTTATTGCACCAAGCAAGATAGAATCGATCTTGTATTTGCAGATGATTGGCTTTTATGTGTATATTAATCCACAAGCTGATCCAAGGCTATATCGTTAACGGTTCAATTTCTACGTCAAAGTGGGTGGGGTTAACCGACTAAAAGGGATAAGTGTCCATATTTATTTCACCAAGCAAGATAGAATTGATCTTGTATTTGCAGATGATTGGCTCTTATGTTTATATTAATCCACAAGCTAATCCAGGGTTCTATCGTTAACGGTTCAATTTCTACGTCAAAGTGGGTGGGGTTAACCGACTAAAAGGGATAAGTGTCCATATTTATTGCACCAAGCAAGATAGAATCGATCTTGTATTTGCAGATGATTGGCTTTTATGTGTATATTAATCCACAAGCTGATCCAAGGCTATATCGTTAACGGTTCAATTTCTACGTCAAAGTGGGTGGGGTTAACCGACTAAAAGGGATAAGTGTCCATATCTATTGAACCAAGAAAGATATGATCGAGTTTGTTCTTGCATATGGTAGGCTTTTGTGTTTATATTAATCCACAAGCTGGTCCAAGGCTCTATCGTTAACGGTTCAATTTCTACGTCATAGTGGGTGGGGTTAACCGACTAAAAGGGATAAGTGTCCATATTTATTGCACCAAGCAAGATAGAATCGATCTTGTATTTGCAGATGATTGGCTTTTATGTGTATATTAATCCACAAGCTGATCCAAGGTTCTATCGTTAACGGTTCAATTTCTGCATCAAAGTGGGTGGGGTTAACCGACTAAAAGGGATAAGTGTCCATATCTATTGAACCAAGAAAGATATGATCGAGTTTGTTGTTGCATATGGTAGGGTTTTATGTGTATATTAATCAACAAGCTGATCCAAAGCTCTATCGTTAACGGTTCAATTTCTACGTTAAAGTGGGTGGGGTTAACCGACTAAAAGGGATAAGTGTCCGTATTTATTGCACCAAGCAATATCAAATCGATCTTGTATTTGCAGATGATTGGCTTTTATGTTTATATTAATCCACAAGCTGATCCAGGATTCTATCGTTAACGGTTCAATTTCTACGTCAAAGTGGGTGGGGTTAACCGACTAAAAGGGATAAGTGTCCATATTTATTGCACCAAGCAAGATAGAATCGATTTTGTTTTTGCAGATGGTAGGGTTTTATGTGTATATTAATCAACAAGCTGATTCAAAGCTCTATCGTTAACGGTTCAATTTCTACGTCATAGTGGGTGGGGTTAACCGATTAAAAGCGATAAGTGTATATATCTATTGAACCAAGAAAGATATAATCAAGTTTGTTCTTGCATATGGTAGGCTTTTATGTGTATATTAATCCACAAGCTGATCCAAGGTTCTATCGTTAACGGTTCAATTTCTACATCAAAGTGGGTGGGGTTAACCGACTAAAAGGGATAAGTGTCCATATCTATTGAACCAATAAAGATATGATCGAGTTTGTTGTTGCATATGGTAGGCTTTTGTGTTTATATTAATCCACAATCTGGTCCAGGGTTCTATCGATAACGGTTCAATTTCTACGTCAAAGTGGGTGGGGTTAACCGGCTAAAAGGGATAAGTGTCCATATTTATTGCACCAAGCAAGATAGAATCGATTTTGTTCTTGCATATGGTAGGCTTTTATGTTTATATTAATCCACAAGCTGATCCAGGGTTCTATCGTTAACGGTTCAATTTCTACGTCAAAGTGGGTGGGGTTAACCGACTAAAAGGAAAAGTGGCCATATTTATTGCACCAAGCAAGATAGAATCGATTTTGTTGTTAGGTTTTTATGTGTATATTAATCCACAAGCTGATAAGGCTCTATCGTTAACGGTTCAATTTATTCGCCGTAGTGGGTGCCGTTAACCGATTAAAAGGGATAAGTGTCCATATATATTGAACTAAGAAAGATATAATCAAGTTTGTTCTTGCATATAGTAGGTTTTTATGTGTAGATTTATTCGCAAGTTGACTCAAGACTCTACCGTTAGCGGTTCAATTTCTACGTCATAATGGTTGGGGTTAACCGATTAAAAGGGATAAGTGTCCATATCTATTGCACCAAGCAAGATAGAATCGATTTTGTATTTGCAGATGGTATATTTTTATGTGTATATTAATCCACATGCTGATCCAAGGTTCTATCGTTAAGGGATCAATTTCTACGTCAAAGTGGGTGGGGTTAACCGACTAAAAGGAATAAGTGTCCATATCTATTAAACCAAGAAAGATATAATCGAGTTTGTTCTTGCATACGGTAGGCTTTTATGTGTATATTAATCCACAAGCTAATCCAAGCTTATATCGTTAACGGCTCAATTTCTACGTCAAAGTGGGTGGGGTTAACCGACTAAAAGGGATAAATGTCCATATTTATTGCACCCAGAAAGATAGAATCGATTTTGTTTTTGCAGATGATAGGCTTTAATGTTTATATTAATCCACAAGCTGATCCAACGCTCTATCATTAACTGTTCAATTTCTACGTCATAGTGGGTGGGGTTAAACGATTAAAAGCGAAAAGTGTCCATATCTATTGCACCAAGCAAGATAGAATCGATTTTGTATTTGCAGATGGTAGATTTTTATGTGTATATTAATCCACAAGCTGATCCAAAGTTCTATCGTTAAGGTTTCAATTTCTACGTCAAAGTGGGTGGGGTTAACCGACTAAAAGGGATAAGTGTCCATATCTATTGAACCAAGAAAGATATAATCAAGTTTGTTCTTGCATATGGTAGGCGTTTATATGTGTATTAATCCACAAGCTGATCCAAGGTTATATCGTTAACGGTTCAATTTCTACGTCAAATTGGGTGGGATTAACCGACTAAAAGGAATAAGTGTCCATATTTATTGCACCAAGCAAGATATAATCAATTTTGTTTTTGCGGATGATAGGTTTTTATGTGTATATTAATCCACAAGCTGATCCAAGGCTCTATCGTTAACGGTTCAATTTCTACGTCATAGTGGGTGGGGTTAACCGACTAAAATGGATAAGTGTCCATATCTATTGAACCAAGCAAGATAGAATCGATCTTTTATTTGCAGATGATTGGCTTTTATGTGTATATTAATCCATAAGCTGATCCAAGGCTCTATCGTTAACGGTTCAATTTCTACGTCAAAGTGGGTGGGGTTAACCGACTAAAAGGGATAAGTGTCCATATTTATTGCACCAAGCAAGATAGAATCGATCTTGTATTTGCAGATGATTGGCTTTTATGTTTATATTAATCCACAAGCTGATCCAGGGTTCTATCGTTAACGGTTCAATTTCTACGTCAAAGTGGGTGGGGTTAACCGACTAAAAGCGATAAGTGTCCATATTTATTGCACCAAGCAAGATATAATCGATTTATTTTTGCAGATGATAGGGTTTTATATGTATATTAATCCACAGGCTGATCCAAGGCTCTATCGTTAACGGTTCAATTTCTACGTCATAGTGGGTGGGGTTAACCGACTAAAACGGATAAGTGTCCATATTTATTGCACCAAGCAAGATAGAATCGATCTTGTATTTGCAGATGATTGGCTTTTATGTGTATATTAATCCACAAGCTGATCCAAGGCTATATCGTTAACGGTTCAATTTCTACGTCAAAGTGGGTGGGGTTAACCGACTAAAAGGGATAAGTGTCCATATTTATTTCACCAAGCAAGTTAGAATTGATCTTGTATTTGCAGATGATTGGCTCTTATGTTTATATTAATCCACAAGCTAATCCAGGGTTCTTTCGTTAACGGTTCAATTTCTACGTCAAAGTGGGTGGGGTTAACCGACTAAAAGGGATAAGTGTCCATATTTATTGCACCAAGCAAGATAGAATCGATCTTGTATTTGCAGATGATTGGCTTTTATGTGTATATTAATCCACAAGCTGATCCAAGGCTATATCGTTAACGGTTCAATTTCTACGTCAAAGTGGGTGGGGTTAACCGACTAAAAGGGATAAGTGTCCATATTTATTGCACCAAGCAAGACAGAATCGATCTTGTATTTGCAGATGATTGGCTCTTATGTTTATATTAATCCACAAGCTGATCCAGGGTTCTATCGTTAACGTTTCAATTTCTACGTCAAAGTGGGTGGGGTTAACCGACTAAAAGGGATAAGTGTCCATATTTATTGCACCAAGCAAGATAGAATCGATCTTGTATTTGCAGATGATTGGCTCTTATGTTTATATTAATCCACAAGCTGATCCAGGGTTCTATCGTTAACGGTTCAATTTCTACGTCATAGTGGGTGGGGTTAACCGACTAAGAGGGATAAGTGTCCATATTTATTGCACCAAGCAAGATAGAATCGATCTTGTATTTGCAGATGATTGGCTTTTATGTGTATATTAATCCACAAGCTGATCCAAGGCTATATCGTTAACGGTTCAATTTCTACGTCAAAGTGGGTGGGGTTAACTGACTAAAAGGGATAAGTGCCCATATCTATTGAACCAAGAAAGATATGATCGAGTTTGTTATTGCATATGGTAGGCTTTTGTGTTTATATTAATCCACAATCTGGTCCAGGGTTCTATCGATAACGGTTCAATTTCTACGTCAAAGTGGGTGAGGTTAACCGACTAAAAGGGATAAGTGTCCATATTTATTGCACCAAGCAAGATAGAATCGATTTTGTTCTTGCATATGGTAGGCTTTTATGTTTATATTAATCCACAAGCTGATCCAGGGTTCTATCGTTAACGGTTCAATTTCTACGTCAAAGTGGGTGGGGTTAACCGACTAAAAGGAAAAGTGGCCATATTTATTGCACCAAGCAAGATAGAATAGATTTTGTTGTTAGGTTTTTATGTGTATATTAATCCACAAGCTGATAAGGCTCTATCGTTAACGGTTCAATTTATTCGCCGTAGTGGGTGCCGTTAACCGATTAAAAGGGATAAGTGTCCATATATATTGAACTAAGAAAGATAGAATCAAGTTTTTTCTTGCATATAGTAGGTTTTTATGTGTAGATTTATTCGCAAGTTGACTCAAGACTCCACCGTTAGCGGTTCAATTTCTACGTCATAATGGTTGGGGTTAACCGATTAAAAGGGATAAGTGTCCATATCTATTGCACCAAACAAGATAGAATAGATTTTGTTTTTGCAGATGGTAGCTTTTTATGTGTATATTAATCCACAAGCAGATCCAAGGCAAAGTGGGTGGGATTAACCGACTAAATGGGATAAGTGTCCATATTTATTGCACCAAGCAAGAGAGAATCTATTTTGTTTTTGCAGATGATAGGTTTTTATGTGTATATTAATCCACAAGCAGATCCAAGGCTCTATCGTTAACGGTTCAATTTCTACGTCAGAGTGGGTGGGGTTAACCGATTAGAAGCGATAAGTGTCCATATCTATTGCACCAAGCAAGATAGAATCGATTTTGTATTTGCAGATGGTAGATTTTTATGTGTATATTAATCCACATGCTGATCCAAGGTTCTATCGTTAAGGGTTCAATTTCTACGTCAAAGTGGGTGGGGTTAACCGACTAAAAGGGATAAGTGTCCATATATATTAAACCAAGAAAGATATAATCGAGTTTGTTCTTGCATACGGTAGGCTTTTATGTGTATATCAATCCACAAGCTAATCCAAGCTTATATCGTTAACTGCTCAATTTCTACGTCAAATTGGTGGGGTTAACCGACTAAAAGGGATAAATGTCCATATTTATTGCACCCAGTAAGATAGAATTGATTTTGTTTTTGCAGATGATAGGCTTTTATGTGTATATTAATCCACAAGCTGATCCAACGCTCTATCGTTAACTGTTCAATTTCTACGTCATAGTGGGTGGGGTTAAACGATTAAAAGCGAAAAGTGACCATATCTATTGCACCAAGCAAGATAGAATCGATTTTGTATTTGCAGATGGTAGATTTTTATGTGTATATTAATCCACAAGTTGATCCAAGGTTCTATCGTTAAGGTTTCAATTTCTACGTCAAAGTGGGTGGGGTTAAACGACTAAAAGGTATAAGTGTCCATATCTATTGAACCAAGAAAGATATAATCAAGTTTGTTCTTGCATATGGTAGGCTTTTATATGTGTATTAATCCACAAGCTGATCCAAGTTTCTATCGTTAACGGTTCAATTTCTACGTCAAATTGGGTGGGATTAACCGACTAAAAGGGATAAGTGTCCATATTTATTGCATCAAGCAAGATATGATCGATTTTGTTTTTGCGGATGATAGGTTTTTATGTGTATATTATTCCACAAGCTGATCCAAGGCTCTATCGTTAACGGTTCAATTTCTACGTCATAGTGGGTGGGGTTAACCGACTAAAATGGATAAGTGTCCATATCTATTGAACCAAGCAAGATAGAATCGATTTTATTTTTGCAGATGGTAGGATTTAATATGTATATTAATCCACAAGATGATCCAAAGTTCTATCGTTAAGGGTTCAATGTCTACGTCAAAGTGGGTGGGGTTAACCGAATGAAATGGATAAGTGTCCATATCTATTGAACCAAGAAAGATATAATCGAGTTTGTTCTTGCATATGGTAGACTTTTATGTTTATATTACTCCACAAGCTGATCCAGGGTTCTATCGTTAATGGTTCAATTTCTACGTCAAAGTGGGTGGGGTTAACCGACTAAAATGGATAAGTGTCCATATGTATTGCACCAAGCAAGATAGAATCGATCTTTTATTTGCAGATGATTGGCTTTAATGTGTATATTAATCCACAAGCTGATCCAAGGCTCTATCGTTAACGGTTCAATTTCTACGTCAAAGTGGGTGGGGTTAACCGACTAAAAGGGATAAGTGTCCATATTTATTGCACCAAGCAAGATAGAATCGATCTTGTATTTGCAGATGATTGGCTTTTATGTTTATATTAATCCACAAGCTGATCCAGGGTTCTATCGTTAACGGTTCAATTTCTACGTCAAAGTGGGTGGGGTTAACCGACTAAAAGGGATAAGTGTCCATATTTATTGCACCAAGCAAGATATAATCGATTTATTTTTTGCAGATGATAGGGTTTTATATGTATATTAATCCACAAGCTGATCCAAGGCTCTATCGTTAACGGTTCAATTTCTACGTCATAGTGGGTGGGGTTAACCGACTAAAAGGGATAAGTGTCCATATTTATTGCACCAAGCAAGATAGAATCGATCTTGTATTTGCAGATGATTGGCTTTTATGTGTATATTAATCCACAAGCTGATCCAAGGCTATATCGTTAACGGTTCAATTTCTACGTCAAAGTGGGTGGGGTTAACCGACTAAAAGGGATAAGTGTCCATATTTATTGCACCAAGCAAGATAGAATCGATCTTGTATTTGCAGATGATTGGCTCTTATGTTTATATTAATCCACAAACTAATCCAGGGTTCTATCGTTAACGGTTCAATTTCTACGTCAAAGTGGGTGGGGTTAACCGACTAAAAGGGATAAGTGTCCATATTTATTGCACCAAGCAAGATAGAAACGATTTTGTTTTTTGCACATGATAGGCTTTTATGTGTTTATTAATCCACAAGCTGATCCAAGGTGCTATCGTTAAGGGTTCAATGTCTACGTCAAAGTGGGTGGGGTTAACCGACTAAAAGGGATAAGTGTCCATATCTATTGAACCAAGAATGATAGAATCTAGTTTTTTCCTGCATATAGTAGGCTTTTATGTTTATATTAATCCACAAGCTGATCCAAGGCTCTATCGTTAACGGTTCAATTTCTACGTCATAGTGGGTGGGGTTAACCGACTAAAATGGATAAGTGTCCATATCTATTGAACCAAGCACGATAGAATCGATTTTATTTTTGCAGATGGTAGGGTTTTATGTGTATATTAATCCACAAGTTGATCCAAGGTTCTATCGTTAAGTGTTCAATTTCTACGTCACAGTGGGTGGGGTTAACCGACTAAAAGGGATAAGTGTCCATATCTATTGAACCAAGAATGATATAATCGAGTTTGTTCTTGCATATGGTAGGCCCTTATGTGTATATTAATCCACAAGCTGACCCAGGGTTCTATCGTTAACGGTTCAATTTCTACGTCAAAGTGGGTGGGGTTAAACGACTAAAAGGGATAATTGTCCATATCTATTGAACCAAGAATGATATAATCTAGTTTGTTCCTGCATATAGTAGGCTTTTATGTTTATATTAATCCACAAGCTGATCCAAGGCTCTATCGTTAACGGTTCAATTTCTACGTCATAGTGGGTGGGGTTAACCGACTAAAATGGATAAGTGTCCATATCTATTGAACCAAGCACGATAAAATCGATTTTATTTTTGCAGATGGTAGGGTTTTATGTGTATATTAATCCACAAGTTGATCCAAGGTCCTATCGTTAAGGGTTCAATTTCTACGTCAAAGTGGGTGGGGTTAAACGACTAAAAGGGATAAGTGTCCATATCTATTGAACCAAGAAAGATATAATCGATTTTTTTCTTGCATATGGTAGGCTTTTATGCTTGTATTAATCCACAAGCTGATCCAAGGCTCTATCGTTAACGGTTCAATTTGTACGTCATAGTGGGTGGGGTTAACAGACTAAAAGGGATAAGTGTCCATATTTATTGCACCAAGCAAGATATAATCGATCTTGTATTTGCAGATGATTGGCTTTTATGTGTATATTAATCCACAAGCTGATCCAAGGCTCTATCGTTAACGGTTCAATTTCTACGTCAAAGTGGGTGGGGTTAACCGACTAAAAGGGATAAGTGTCCATATTTATTGCACCAAGCAAGATAGAATCGATCTTGTATTTGCAGATGATTGGCTCTTATGTTTATATTAATCCACAAGCTGATCCAAGGTTCTATCGTTAGCGGTTCAATTTCTACGTCAAAGTGGGTGGGGTTAACCGACTAAAAGGGATAAGTGTCCATATCTATTGAACCAAGAAAGATATGATCGAGTTTGTTCTTGCATATGGTAGGCTCTTATGTTTATATTAATCCACAAGCTTATCCAAGGTTCTGGCGTTAAGGTTTCAATTTCTACGTCAAAGTGGGTGGGGTTAACCGACTAAAAGGGATAAGTGTCCATATTTATTGCACCAAGCAAGATAGAATCGATTTTATTTTTGCAGATGGTAGGGCTTTATGTGTATATTAATCCACAAGCTTATCCAAGGTTCTGGCGTTAAGGTTTCAATTTCTACGTCAAAGTAGGTGGGGTTAACCGACTAAAAGGGATAAGTGTCCATATCTATTGAACCAAGAAAGATATAATCGAGTTTGTTCTTGCATATGGTAGGCTTTTATATTTATATTAATCCACAAGGTGATCCAGGGTTCTATCGATAACGGTTCAATTTCTACGTCAAAGTGGGTGGGGTTAACCGACTAAAAGGAAAAGTGGCCATATTTATTGCACCAAACAAGATAGAATCGATTTTGTTGTTAGGTTTTTATGTGTATATTAATCCAAAAGCTGATAAGGCTCTATCGTTAACGGTTCAATTTCTTCGCCGTAGTGGGTGGCGTTAACCGATTAAAAGGGATAAGTGTCCATATATATTGAACTAAGAAAGATAGAATCAAGTTTGTTCTTGCATATAGTAGGCTTTTATGTGTAGATTTATTCGCAAGTTGACTCAAGACTCTACCGTTAGCGGTTCAATTTCTACGTCATAATGGTTGGGGTTAACCGATTAAAAGGGATAAGTGTCCATATCTATTGCACCAAGCAAGATAAAATCGATTTTGTTTTTGCAGATGGTAGGTTTTTATGTGTATATTAATCCACAAGGTGAACCAAGGTTCTATCGTTAACGGTTCAATTTCTACGTCAAAGTGGGTGGGGTTAACCGACTAAAGGGATAAGTGTCCATATTTATTGCATCAAGCAAGATAGAATCGATCTTGTATTTGCAGATGATTGGCTTTTATGTTTATATTAATCCACAAGCTGATCCAACGCTCATCGTTAACGGTTAAATTTCTACGTCATAGTGGGTGGGGCTAAACGATTAAAAGATATAAGTGTTCATAGCTATTGCACCAAGCAACATAGAAACGATTTTTCTTTGCAGATGGTAGGTTTTTATGTGTACATTAATCCCCAAGCAGATTCAAGGTTCTGTCGTTAACGGTTCAATTTCTACGTCATAGTGGGTGGGGTTAACCGACTAAAAGGGATAAGTGTCCATATCTATTGAACCAAGAATGACATAATCGAGTTTGTTCTTGCATATGGTAGGCTTTTATGTGTATATTAATCCACAAGCTGATACAAGGTTCTATCGTTAACGGTTCAATTTCTACGTCAAATTGGGTGGGGTTAACCGACTAAAAGGGATAAGTGTCCATATTTATTGCACCAAGCAAGATAGAATCGATCTTGTATTTGCAGATGATTGGCTTTTATGTTTATATTAATCCACAAGCTGATCCAACGCTCATCGTTAACGGTTAAATTTCTACGTCATAGTGGGTGGGGCTAAACGATTAAAAGATATAAGTGACCATATCTATTGCACCAAGCAAGATAGAATCGATTTTGTATTTGCAGATGGTAGCTTTTTATGTGTATATTAATCCACAAGCTGATCCAAGGTTCTATCGTTAAGGGTTCAATTTCTACGTCAAAGTGGGTGGGGTTAACCGACTAAAAGGGATAAGTGTCCATATCTATTGAACCAAGAATGACATAATCGAGTTTGTTCTTGCATATGGTAGGCTTTTATGTGTATATTAATCCACAAGCTGATACAAGGTTCTATCGTTAACGGTTCAATTTCTACGTCAAATTGGGTGGGGTTAACCGACTAAAAGGGATAAGTGTCCATATTTATTGCACCAAGCAAGATAGAATCGATTTTGTTTTTGCAGATGATATGTTTTTATAAGTATATTAATCCACAAGCTGATCCAAGGCTCTATCGTTAACGGTTCAATTTCTACGTCATAGTGGGTGGGGTTAACCGACTAAAATGGATAAGTGTCCATATCTATTGAACCAAGCACGATAGAATCGATTTTATTTTTGCAGATGGTAGGGTTTTATGTGTATATTAATCCACAAGTTGATCCAAGGTTATATCGTTAAGGGTTCAATTTCTACGTCAAAGTGGGTGGGGTTAACCGACTAAAAGGGATAAGTGTCCATATCTATTGAACCAAGAAAGATATAATCGATTTTGTTCTTGCATATGGTAGGCTTTTATGTTTATATTAATCCACAAGCTGATCCAGGGTTTTATCTTTAACGGTTCAATTTCTACGTCATAGTGGGTGGGGTTAACCGACTAAAAGGGATAAGTGTACATATTTATTACACCAAGCTAGATAAAATCGATATTGTATTTGCAGATGATTGGCTTTTGTGTGTATATTAATCCACAAGCTGATCCAAGGCTCTATCGTTAAGGGTTCAATTTCTACGTCAAATTGGGTGGGGTTAACCGACTAAAAGGGATAAGTGTCCATATCTATTGAACCAAGAAAGATATGATCGAATTTGTTCTTGCATATGGTAGGCTTTTATGTTTATACTAATCCACAAGCTGAACCAACGCTCTATCATTAACGGTTCAATTTCTACGTCATAGTGGGTGGGGTTAAGCGATTAAAAGGGATAAGTGTCCATATCTATTTCACCAAGCAAAATAGAAACGATTTTGTTTTTGCAGATGGTAGGTTTTTATGTGTATATTAATGCACAAGCTGATCCAAGGTTATATCGTTAACGGTTCAATTTCTACCTCAAAGTGGGTGGGGTTAACCGACTAAAAGAGATAATTGTCCATATTTATTGCATCAAGCAAGATAGAATCGATTTTATTTTTGCAGATGGTAGGTTTTTATGCGTGTTTTAATCCACAGGCTGATCTAAGGATGTATCGTTAACAGTTCAATTTCTACGTCATAGTGGGTGGGGTTAACCGACTAAAATGGATAAGTGTCCATATCTATTGAACCAAGCAAGATGGAATCGATTTTATTTTTGCAGATGGTAGGTTTTTATGTGTATTTTAATCCACAGGCCGATCTAAGGATGTACCGTTAAAGGTTCAATTTCTACGTCATAGTGGGTGGGGTTAACCGACTAAAATGGATAAGTGTCCATATCTATTGAACCAAGCAAGATAGGATCGATTTTATTTTTTCAGATGGTAGGTTTTTATGTGTATATTAATCCGGAAGCTGATCCCAGGTTCTATCGTTAACGGTTCAATTTCTATGTCAAAGTGGGTGGGGTTAACCGACTAAAAGGGATAAGTGTCCACATCTATTGAACCAAGAAAGATATGATCGAGTTTGTTCTTGCATATGGTAGGCTTTTATGTTTATACTAATCCACAAGCTGATCCAACGCTCTATCGTTAACGGTTCAATTTCTACGTCATAGTGGGTGGGGTTAAGCGATTAAAAGGGATAAGTGTCCATATCTATTTCACCAAGCAAAATAGAAACGAATTTGTTTTTGCAGATGGTAGGTTTTTATGTGTATATTAATCCACAAGCTGATCCAAGGTTATATCGTTAACGGTTCAATTTCTACGTCAAATTGGGTGGGGTTAACCGATTAAAAGGGATATGTGTCCATATCTATTGCACCAAGCAAAATAGGATCGATTTTATTTTTGTAGATGGTAGGTTTTTATGTGTATATTAATCCGGAAGCTGACCAGGGGTTATATAATTAACGGTTCAGTTTCTATGTCATAGTGGGTGGGGTTAACCGACTAAAAGGGATAAGTGTCCATATCTATTGAACCAAGCAAGATAGAATCGATTTTATTTTTGCAGATGGTAGGTTTTTATGTGTATTTTAATCCACAGGCTGATCTTAGGATGTATCGTTAACGGTTCAATTTCTACGTCATAGTGGGTGGGGTTAACCGACTAAAATGGATAAGTGTCCATATCTATTGAACCAAGCAAGATAGAATCGATTTTGTTCTTGCATATGGTAGGCTTTTATGCTTATATTAATCCACAAGCTGATCCCAGGTTCTATCGTTAACGGTTCAATTTCTATGTCAAAGTGGGTGGGGTTAACCGACTAAAAGGGATAAGTGTCCATATCTATTGAACCAAGAAAGATATAATCGAGTTTTTTCTTGCAGATGGTAGGTTTTTATGTGTATATTAATCCACAAGCTGATCCAAGGTTATATCGTTAACGGTTCAATTTCTACGTCAAAGTGGGTGGGGTTAACCGACTAAAAGGGATAAGTGTCCATATTTATTGCACCAAGCAAGATAGAATCGATCTTCTATTTGCAGATGATTGGCTTTTCTGTTTATATTAATCCACAAGCTGATCCAGGGTTCTATCGTTAACGGTTCAATTTCTACATCAAAGTGGATGGGGTTAACCGACTAAAAGGGATAAGTGTCCATATATATTGCACCAAAAAGATATAATCGAGTTTTTTTTGCATATGGTAGGCTTTTATGTTTATATTAATCCACATGCTGATCCAGGGTTCTATCGTTAAGGGTACAATTTCTACGTCAAAGTGGGTGGGGTTAACCGACTAAAAGGGATAAGTGTCCATATCTATTGAACCAAGAAAGATATAATCGAGTTTTTTTTGCATATGGTAGGCTTTTATGTTTATATTAATCCACAAGCTGATCCAAGGTGCTATCGTTAAGGGTTCAATGTCTACGTCAAAGTGGGTGGGGTTAACCGACTAAAAGGGATAAGTGTCCATATCTATTGAACCAAGAAAGATATAATTGAGTTTTTTTTGCATATGGTAGGCTTTTATGTTTATATTAATCCACAAGCTGATCCAGGGTTCTATCGTTAAGGGTTCAATTTCTACGTCAAAGTGGGTGGGGTTAACCGACTAAAAGGGATAAGTGCCCATATCTATTGAACCAAGAATGATATAATCGAGTTTTTTCTTGCATATGGTAGGCTTTTATGTTTATATTAATCCACAAGCTGATCCAAGGTTATATCGTTAACGGTTCAATTTCTACGTCAAAGTGGGTGGGGTTAACCGACTAAAAGGGATAAGTGTCCATATTTATTGCACCAAGGAAGATAGAATCGATCTTGTATTTGCAGATGATTGGCTTTTATGTTTATATTAATCCACAAGCTGATCCAAGGCTCTATCGTTAACGGTTCAATTTCTACGACATAGTGGGTGGGGTTAACCGACTAAAGTGGATAAGTGTCCATATCTATTGAACCAAGCACGATAGAATCGATTTTATTTTTGCAGATGGTAGGGTTTTATGTGTATTAATCCACAAGTTGATCCAAGGTTCTATCGTTAAGGGTTCAATTTCTACGTCAAAGTGGGTGGGGTTAACCGACTAAAAGGGATAAGTGTCCATATCTATTGAACCAAGAAAGATATAATCGATTTTGCTCTTGCATATGGTAGGCTTTTATGTTTATATTAATCCACAAGCTGATCCAAGGTTATATCGTTAACGGTTCAATTTCTACGTCAAAGTGGGTGGGGTTAACCGACTAAAAGGGATAAGTGTCCATATTTATTGCACCAGGCAAGATATAATCGATTTATTTTTTGCAGATGATAGGGTTTTATATGTATATTAATCCACAAGCTGACCCAAGGCTCTATCGTTAACGGTTCAATTTCTACGTCATAGTGGGTGGGGTTAACCGACTAAAAGGGATAGGTGTCCATATTTATTGCACCAAGGAAGATAGAATCGATCTTGTATTTGCAGATGATTGGCTTTTATGTGTATATTAATCCACAAGCTGATCCAAGGCTATATCGTTAACGGTTCAATTTCTACGTCAAAGTGGGTGGGGTTAACCGACTAAAAGGGATAAGTGGCCATATTTATTGCACCAAGCAAGATAGAATCGATCTTGTATTTGCAGATGATTGGCTCTTATGTTTATATTAATCCACAAACTGATCCAGGGTTCTATCGTTAACGGTTCAATTTCTACGTCAAAGTGGGTGGGGTTAACCGACTAAAAGGGATAAGTGTCCATATTTATTGCACCAAGCAAGATAGAATCGATTTTGTTTTTGCACATGATAGGCTTTTATGTGTTTATTAATCCACAAGCTGATCCAAGGTGCTATCGTTAAGGGTTCAATGTTTACGTCAAAGTGGGTGGGGTTAACCGACTAAAAGGGATAAGTGTCCATATCTATTGAACCAAGAAAGATATAATCGAGTTTTTTCTTGCATATGGTAGGCTTTTATGTTTATATTAATCCACAAGCTGATCCAGGGTTCTATCGTTAAGGGTTCAATTTCTACGTCAAAGTCGGTGGGGTTAACCGACTAAAAGGGATAAGTGTCCATATCTATTGAACCAAGAATGATATAATCGAGTTTTTTTTGCATATGGTAGGCTTTTATGTTTATATTAATCCACAAGCTGATCCAAGGTTATATCGTTAACGGTTCAATTTTTACGTCAAAGTGGGTGGGGTTAACCGACTAAAAGGGATAAGTGTCCATATTTATTGCACCAAGGAAGATAGAATCGATCTTGTATTTGCAGATGATTGGCTTTTATGTTTATATTAATCCACAAGCTGATCCAAGGCTCTATCGTTAACGGTTCAATTTCTACGTCATAGTGGGTGGGGTTAACCGACTAAAATGGATAAGTGTCCATATCTATTGAACCAAGCACGATAGAATCGATTTTATTTTTGCAGATGGTAGGGTTTTATGTGTATATTAATCCACAAGTTGATCCAAGGTTCTATCGTTAAGGGTTCAATTTCTACGTCAAAGTGGGTGGGGTTAACCGACTAAAAGGGATAAGTGTCCATATCTATTGAACCAAGAAAGATATAATCGATTTTGCTCTTGCATATGGTAGGCTTTTATGCTTGTATTAATCCACAAGCTGATCCAGGGTTCTATCTTTAACGGTTCAATTTCTACGTCATAGTGGGTGGGGTTAACCGACTAAAAGGGATAAGTGTACATATTTATTGCACCAAGCAAGATAAAATCGATCTTGTATTTGCAGATGATTGGCTTTTGTGTGTATATTAATCCACAAGCTGATCCAAGGCTCTATCGTTAACGGTTCAATTTCTACGTCAAAGTGGGTGGGGTTAACCGACTAAGCACCAAGCAAGATAAAATCGATCTTGTATTTGCAGATGATTGGCTTATGTGCGTATATTAATCCACAAGCTGATCCAGGGTTTTATCGTTAACGGTTCAATTTCTACGTCAAAGTGGGTGGGGTTAACCGACTAAAAGGGATAAGTGTCCATATTTATTGCACCAAGCAAGATATAATCGATTGTGTTGTTGCAGATGATAGGGTTTTATATGTATATTGATCCACAAGCTGATCCAGGGTTCTATCGTTAACGGTTCAATTTCTACGTCAAAGTGGGTGGGGTTAACCGACTAAAAGGGATAAGTGTCCATATTTATTGCACCAAGCAAGACATAATCGATTTTGTTTTTGCAGATGATAGGGTTTTATATGTATATTAATCCACAAGCTGATCCAAGGCTCTACGTTAACGGTTCTATTTCTACGTCAAAGTGGGTGTGGTTAACCGAATAAAAGGGATAAGTGTCCATATCTATTGAACCAAGAAAGATATAATCGAGTTTGTTCTTGCAGATGGTAGGTTTTTATGTGTACATTATTCCACAAGCTGATCCAAGGTTATATCGTTAACGGTTCAATTTCTACGTCAAAGTGGGTGGGGTTAACCGACTAAAAGGGATAAGTGTCCATATTTATTGCACCAAGCAAGGTAGAATCGATCTTCTATTTGCAGATGATTGGCTTTTATGTTTATATTAATCCACAAGCTGATCCAGGGTTCTATCGTTAACGGTTCAATTTCTACATCAAAGTGGGTGGGGTTAACCGACTAACAGGGATAAGTGTCCATATTTATTGCACCAAGCAAGATATAATCGATTTATTTTTTGCAGATGATAGGGTTTTATATGTATATTAATCCACAAGCTGACCCAAGGCTCTATCGTTAACGGTTCAATTTCTACGTCATAGTTGGTGGGGTTAACCGACTAAAAGGGATAAGTGTCCATATTTATTGCACCAAGGAAGATAGAATCGATCTTGTATTTGCAGATGATTGACTTTTATGTGTATATTAATCCACAAGCTGATCCAAGGCTATATCGTTAACGGTTCAATTTCTACGTCAAAGTGGGTGGGGTTAACCGACTAAAAGGGATAAGTGTCCATATTTATTGCACCAAGCAAGATAGAATCGATCTTGTATTTGCAGATGATTGGCTCTTATGTTTATATTAATCCACAAACTGATCCAGGGTTCTATCGTTAACGGTTCAATTTCTACGTCAAAGTGGGTGGGGTTAACCGACTAAAAGGGATAAGTGTCCATATCTATTGAACCAAGAAAGATATAATCGAGTTTTTTTTTGCATACGGTAGGCTTTTATGTTTATATTAATCCACAAGCTGATCCAGGGTTCTATCGTTAAGGGTTCAATTTCTACGTCAAAGTGGGTGGGGTTAACCGACTAAAAGGGATAAGTGGCCATATCTATTGAACCAAGAATGATATAATCGAGTTTTTTCTTGCATATGGTAGGCTTTTATGTTTATATTAATCCACAAGCTGATCCAAGGTTATATCGTTAACGGTTCAATTTCTACGTCAAAGTGGGTGGGGTTAACCGACTAAAAGGGATAAGTGTCCATATTTATTGCACCAAGGAAGATAGAATCGATCTTGTATTTGCAGATGATTAGCTTTTATGTTTATATTAATCCACAAGCTGATCCAAGGCTCTATCGTTAACGGTTCAATTTCTACGTCATAGTGGGTTGGGTTAACCGACTAAAGTGGATAAGTGTCCATATCTATTGAACCAAGCACGATAGAATCGATTTTATTTTTGCAGATGGTAGGGTTTTATGTGTATATTAATCCACAAGTTGATCCAAGGTTCTATCGTTAAGGGTTCAATTTCTACGTCAAAGTGGGTGGGGTTAACCGACTAAAAGGGATAAGTGGCCATATCTATTGAACCAAGAATGATATAATCGAGTTTTTTCTTGCATATGGTAGGCTTTTATGTTTATATTAATCCACAAGCTGATCCAAGGTTATATCGTTAACGGTTCAATTTCTACGTCAAAGTGGGTGGGGTTAACCGACTAAAAGGGATAAGTGTCCATATTTATTGCACCAAGCAAGATATAATCGATTTTGTTTTTGCAGATGATAGGCTTTTATGTGTATATTAATCCACAAGCTGATCCAAGGTTCTATCGTTAAGGGTTCAATTTCTACGTCAAAGTGGGTGGGGTTAACCGATTAAAGGGATAAGTGTCCATATCTATTGAACCAAGAATGATATAATCGAGTTTGTTCTTGCATATGGTAGGCTTTTATGTGTATATTAATCCACAAGCTGATACAAGGTTCTATCGTTAACGGTTCAATTTCTACGTCAAATTGTGTAGGGTTAACCGACTAAAAGGGATAAGTGTCCATATTTATTGCACCAAGCAAGATAGAATCGATTTTGTTTTTGCAGATGATATGTTTTTATAAGTATATTAATCCACAAGCTGATCCAAGGTGCTATCGTTAAGGGTTCAATGTCTACGTAAAAGTGGGTGGGGTTAACCGACTAAAAGGGATAAGTGTCCATATTTATTGCACCAAGCAAGATAAAATCGATCTTGTATTTGCAGATGATTGGCTTTTGTGTGTATATTAATCTACAAGCTGATCCAGGGTTCTATCGTTAACGGTTCAATTTCTACGTCAAAGTGGGTGGGGTTAACCGACTAAAAGGGATAAGTGTCCATATTTATTGCACCAAGCAAGATATAATCGATTTTGTTTTTGCAGATGATAGGGTTTTATATGTATATTAATCCACAAGCTGATCCAAGGCTCTATCGTTAACGGTTCAATTTCTACATCAAAGTGGGTGGAGTTAACCGAGTAAAAGGGATAAGTGTCCTCCATATTTATTGCACCAAGCAAGATAGAATCGATCTTGTATTATATAGGGATAAGTGTCCATATCTATTGAACCAAGAAAGATATAATCGATTTTGTTTTTGCAGATGATACGGTTTTATATGTATATTAATCCACAAGTTGATCCAAGGCTCTATCGTTAACGGTTCAATTTCTACGTCAAAGTGGGTGGGGTTAACCGATTAAAGGGATAAGTGTCCATATCTATTGAACCAAGAATGATATAATCGAGTTTGTTCTTGCATATGGTAGGCTTTTATGTGTATATTAATCCACAAGCTGATACAAGGTTCTATCGTTAACGGTTCAATTTCTTCGTCAAATTGTGTGGGGTTAACCGACTAAAAGGGATAAGTGTCCATATTTATTGCACCAAGCAAGATAGAATCGATTTTGTTTTTGCAGATGATATGTTTTTATAAGTATATTAATCCACAAGCTGATCCAAGGCTCTGCGTTAACGGTTCTATTTCTACGTCAAAGTGGGTGTGGTTAACCGAATAAAAGGGATAAGTGTCCATATCTATTGAACCAAGAAAGATATAATCGAGTTTGTTCTTGCAGATGGTAGGTTTTTATGTGTACATTATTCCTCAAGCTGATCCAAGGTTATATCGTTAACGGTTCAATTTCTACGTCAAAGTGGGTGGGGTTAACCGACTAAAAGGGATAAGTGTCCATATTTATTGCACCAAGCAAGGTAGAATCGATCTTCTATTTGCAGATGATTGGCTTTTATGTTTATATTAATCCACAAGCTGATCCAGGGTTCTATCGTTAACGGTTCAATTTCTACATCAAAGTGGGTGGGGTTAACCGACTAACAGGGATAAGTGTCCATATTTATTGCACCAAGCAAGATATAATCGATTTATTTTTTGCAGATGATAGGGTTTTATATGTATATTAATCCACAAGCTGACCCAAGGCTCTATCGTTAACGGTTCAATTTCTACGTCATAGTTGGTGGGGTTAACCGACTAAAAGGGATAAGTGTCCATATTTATTGCACCAAGGAAGATAGAATCGATCTTGTATTTGCAGATGATTGACTTTTATGTGTATATTAATCCACAAGCTGATCCAAGGCTATATCGTTAACGGTTCAATTTCTACGTCAAAGTGGGTGGGGTTAACCGACTAAAAGGGATAAGTGTCCATATTTATTGCACCAAGCAAGATAGAATCGATCTTGTATTTGCAGATGATTGGCTCTTATGTTTATATTAATCCACAAACTGATCCAGGGTTCTATCGTTAACGGTTCAATTTCTACGTCAAAGTGGGTGGGGTTAACCGACTAAAAGGGATAAGTGTCCATATCTATTGAACCAAGAAAGATATAATCGAGTTTTTTTTTGCATACGGTAGGCTTTTATGTTTATATTAATCCACAAGCTGATCCAGGGTTCTATCGTTAAGGGTTCAATTTCTACGTCAAAGTGGGTGGGGTTAACCGACTAAAAGGGATAAGTGGCCATATCTATTGAACCAAGAATGATATAATCGAGTTTTTTCTTGCATATGGTAGACTTTTATGTTTATATTAATCCACAAGCTGATCCAAGGTTATATCGTTAACGGTTCAATTTCTACGTCAAAGTGGGTGGGGTTAACCGACTAAAAGGGATAAGTGTCCATATTTATTGCACCAAGGAAGATAGAATCGATCTTGTATTTGCAGATGATTAGCTTTTATGTTTATATTAATCCACAAGCTGATCCAAGGCTCTATCGTTAACGGTTCAATTTCTACGTCATAGTGGGTTGGGTTAACCGACTAAAGTGGATAAGTGTCCATATCTATTGAACCAAGCACGATAGAATCGATTTTATTTTTGCAGATGGTAGGGTTTTATGTGTATATTAATCCACAAGTTGATCCAAGGTTCTATCGTTAAGGGTTCAATTTCTACGTCAAAGTGGGTGGGGTTAACCGACTAAAAGGAATAAGTGGCCATATCTATTGAACCAAGAATGATATAATCGAGTTTTTTCTTGCATATGGTAGGCTTTTATGTTTATATTAATCCGCAAGCTGATCCAAGGTTATATCGTTAACGGTTCAATTTCTACGTCAAAGTGGGTGGGGTTAACCGACTAAAAGGGATAAGTGTCCATATTTATTGCACCAAGCAAGATATAATCGATTTTGTTTTTGCAGATGATAGGCTTTTATGTGTATATTAATCCACAAGCTGATCCAATGTGCTATCGTTAAGGGTTCAATGTCTACGTCAAAGTGGGTGGGGTTAACCGACTAAAAGGGATAAGTGTCCATATCTATTGAACCAAGAAAGATAGAATCGATTTTGTATTTGCAGATGGTAGGTTTTTATGTGTACATTAACCCCCAAGCGGATTCAAGGTTCTGTCGTTAACGGTTCAATTTCTACGTCATAGTGGGTGGGGTTAACCGATTAAAAGCGACAAGTGTCCATATCTATTGCACCAAGCAAGATAGAATCGATTTTGTATTTGCAGATGGTAGCTTTTTGTGTGTATATTAATCCACAAGCTGATCCAAGGTTCTATCGTTAAGGGTTCAATTTCTACGTCAAAGTGGGTGGGGTTAACCGATTAAAGGGATAAGTGTCCATATCTATTGAACCAAGAATGATATAATCGAGTTTGTTCTTGCATATGGTAGGCTTTTATGTGTATATTAATCCACAAGCTGATACAAGGTTCTATCGTTAACGGTTCAATTTCTACGTCAAATTGTGTAGGGTTAACCGACTAAAAGGGATAAGTGTCCATATTTATTGCACCAAGCAAGATAGAATCGATTTTGTTTTTGCAGATGATATGTTTTTATAAGTATATTAATCCACAAGCTGATCCAAGGTGCTATCGTTAAGGGTTCAATGTCTACGTAAAAGTGGGTGGGGTTAACCGACTAAAAGGGATAAGTGTCCATATTTATTGCACCAAGCAAGATAAAATCGATCTTGTATTTGCAGATGATTGGCTTTTGTGTGTATATTAATCTACAAGCTGATCCAGGGTTCTATCGTTAACGGTTCAATTTCTACGTCAAAGTGGGTGGGGTTAACCGACTAAAAGGGATAAGTGTCCATATTTATTGCACCAAGCAAGATATAATCGATTTTGTTTTTGCAGATGATAGGGTTTTATATGTATATTAATCCACAAGCTGATCCAAGGCTCTATCGTTAACGGTTCAATTTCTACGTCAAAGTGGGTGGGGTTAACCGAGTAAAAGGGATAAGTGTCCTCCATATTTATTGCACCAAGCAAGATAGAATCGATCTTGTATTATATAGGGATAAGTGTCCATATCTATTGAACCAAGAAAGATATAATCGATTTTGTTTTTGCAGATGATACGGTTTTATATGTATATTAATCCACAAGTTGATCCAAGGCTCTATCGTTAACGGTTCAATTTCTACGTCAAAGTGGGTGGGGTTAACCGATTAAAGGGATAAGTGTCCATATCTATTGAACCAAGAATGATATAATCGAGTTTGTTCTTGCATATGGTAGGCTTTTATGTGTATATTAATCCACAAGCTGATACAAGGTTCTATCGTTAACGGTTCAATTTCTTCGTCAAATTGTGTGGGGTTAACCGACTAAAAGGGATAAGTGTCCATATTTATTGCACCAAGCAAGATAGAATCGATTTTGTTTTTGCAGATGATATGTTTTTATAAGTATATTAATCCACAAGCTGATCCAAGGCTCTATCGTTAACGGTTCAATTTCTACGTCAAAGTGGGTGGGGTTAACCGACTAAAAGGGATAAGTGTCCATATTTATTGCACCAAGCAAGATAAAATCGATCTTGTATTTGCAGATGATTGGCTTTTGTGTGTATATTAATCCACAAGCTGATCCAGGGTTCTATCGTTAACGGTTCAATTTCTACGTCAAAGTGGGTGGGGTTAACCGACTAAAAGGGATAAGTGTCCATATTTATTGCACCAAGCAAGATATAATCGATTTTGTTTTTGCAGATGATAGGGTTTTATATGTATATTAATCCACAAGCTGATCCAAGGCTCTATCGTTAACGGTTCAATTTCTACGTCAAAGTGGGTGGGGTTAACCGAGTAAAAGGGATAAGTGTCCTCCATATTTATTGCACCAAGCAAGATAGAATCGATCTTGTATTTGCAGATGATTGGCTCTTATGTTTATATTAATCCACAAGCTGATCCAGGCTTCTATCGTTAACGGTTCAATTTCTACGTCAAAGTGGGTGGGGTTAACCGAATAAAAGGGATAAGTGTCCATATTTATTGCACCAAGCAAGATAGAATCGATTTTGTTTTTGCAGATGATAGGCTTTTATGTGTATATTAATCCACAAGCTGATCCAATGTGCTATCGTTAAGGGTTCAATGTCTACGTCAAAGTGGGTGGGGTTAACCGACTAAAAGGGATAAGTGTCCATATCTATTGAACCAAGAAAGATATAATCGAGTTTTTCTTGCATATGGTAGGCTTTTTTGTTTATATTAATCCACAAGCTGATCCAGGGTTCTATCGTTAAAGGTTCAATTTCTACGTCAAAGTGGGTGGGGTTAACCGACTAAAAGGGATAAGTGTCCATATCTATTGAACCAAGAAAGATATAATCAAGTTTGTTCTTGAATATGGTAGGCTTTTATGTGTATATTAATCCACAAGCTGATCCAAGGTTATATCGTTAACGGTTCAATTTCTACGTCAAAGTGGGTGGGGTTAACCGACTAAAAGGAATAAGTGTCCATATCTATTGAACCAAGAAAGATATTATCGAGTTTGTTCTTGCATATGGTAGGCTTTTATGTTTATATTAATCCACAAGCTGGTCCAGGGTTCTATCGATAACGGTTCAATTTCTATGTCAAAGTGGGTGGGGTTAACCGACTAAAAGGGATAAGTGTCCATATATATTGAACTAAGAAAGATAGAATCAAGTTTGTTCTTGCATATAGTAGGTTTTTATGTGTAGATTTATTCGCAAGTTGACTAAAGACTCTACCGTTAGCGGTTCAATTTCTACGTCATAATGGTTGGGGTTAACCGATTAAAGGGGATAAGTGTCCATATCTATTGTACCAAGCAAGATAGAATCGATTTTGTTTTTGCAGATGGTAGGTTTTTATGTGTATATTAATCCACAAGGTGACCCAAGGTTCTATCGTTAACGGTTCAATTTCTACGTCAAAGTGGGTGGGGTTAACCGACTAAAAGGGATAAGTGTCCATATTTATTGCATCAAGCAAGATAGAATCGATCTTGTATTTGCAGATGATTGGCTTTTATGTTTATATTAATCCACAAGCTGATCCAACGCTCATCGTTAACGGTTAAATTTCTACGTCATAGTGGGTGGGGCTAAACGATTAAAAGATATAAGTGTTCATATCTATTGCACCAAGCAAGATAGAAACGATTTTTCTTTGCAGATGGTAGGTTTTTATGTGTACATTAATCCCCAAGCGGATTCAAGGTTCTGTCGTTAACGGTTCAATTTCTACGTCATAGTGGGTGGGGTTAACCGATTAAAAGCGACAAGTGTCCATATCTATTGCACCAAGCAAGGTAGAATCGATTTTGTATTTGCAGATGGTAGCTTTTTATGTGTATATTAATCCACAAGCTGATCCAAGGTTCTATCGTTAAGGGTTCAATTTCTACGTCAAAATGGGTGGGGTTAACCGATTAAAGGGATAAGTGTCCATATCTATTGAACCAAGAATGATATAATCGAGTTTGTTCTTGCATATGGTAGGCTTTTATGTGTATATTAATCCACAAGCTGATACAAGGTTCTATCGTTAACGGTTCAATTTCTACGTCAAATTGTGTGGGGTTAACCGACTAAAAGGGATAAGTGTCCATATTTATTGCACCAAGCAAGATAGAATCGATTTTGTTTTTGCAGATGATATGTTTTTATAAGTATATTAATCCACAAGCTGATCCAAGGTGCTATCGTTAAGGGTTCAATGTCTACGTCAAAGTGGGTGGGGTTAACCGACTAAAAGGGATAAGTGTCCATATCTATTGAACCAAGAAAGATATAATCGAGTTTTTTCTTGCATATGGTAGGCTTTTATGTTTATATTAATCCACAAGCTGATCCAGGGTTCTATCATTAAGGGTTCAATTTCTACGTCAAAGTGGGTGGGGTTAACCGACTAAAAGGGATAAGTGTCCATATCTATTGAACCAAGAAAGATATAATCAAGTTTGTTCTTGAATATGGTAGGCTTTTATGTGTATATTAATCCACAAGCTGATCCAAGGTTCTATCGTTAGCGGTTCAATTTCTACGTCAAAGTGGGTGGGGTTAACCGACTAAAAGGGATAAGTGTCCATATCTATTGAACCAAGAAAGATATGATCGAGTTTGTTCTTGCATATGGTAGGCTTTTATGTTTATATTAATCCACAAGCTGGTCCAGGGTTCTATCGATAACGGTTCAATTTCTACGTCAAAGTGGGTGGGGTTAACCTACTAAAAGGGATAAGTGTCCATATTTATTGCACCAAGCAAGATAGAATCGATTTTATTTTTGCAGATGGTAGGGTTTTATGTGTATATTAATCCACAAGCTTATCCAAATTTCTGGCGTTAAGGTTTCAATTTCTACATCAAAGTGGGTGGGGTTAACCGACTAAAAGGGATAAGTGTCCATATCTATTGAACCAAGAAAGATATAATCGAGTTTGTTCTTGCATATGGTAGGCTTTTATGTTTATATTAATCCACAAGCTGATCCAGGCTTCTATCGATAACGGTTCAATTTCTACGTCAAAGTGGGTGGGGTTAACCGACTAAAAGGAAAAGTGGCCATATTTATTGCACCAAGCAAGATAGAATCGATTTTGTTGTTAGGTTTTTATGTGTATATTAATCCAAAAGCTGATAAGGCTCTATCGTTAACGGTTCAATTTCTTCGCCGTAGTGGGTGGCGTTAACCGATTAAAAGGGATAAGTGTCCATATATATTGAACTAAGAAAGATAGAATCAAGTTTGTTCTTGCATGTAGTAGGTTTTTATGTGTAGACTTATTCGCAAGTTGACTCAAGACTCTACCGTTAGCGGTTCAATTTCTACGTCATAATGGTTGGGGTTAACCGATTAAAAGGGATAAGTGTCCATATCTATTGCACCAAGCAAGATAGAATCGATTTTGTTTTTGCAGATGGTAGGTTTTTATGTGTATATTAATCCACAAGGTGACCCAAGGTTCTATCGTTAACGGTTCAATTTCTACGTCAAAATGGGTGGGGTTAACCGACTAAAAGGGATAAGTGTCCATATTTATTGCATCAAGCAAGATAGAATCGATCTTGTATTTGCAGATGATTGGCTTTTATATTTATATTAATCCACAAGCTGATCCAACGCTCATCGTTAACGGTTAAATTTCTACGTCATAGTGGGTGGGGCTAAACGATTAAAAGATATAAGTGTTCATATCTATTGCACCAAGCAAGATAGAAACGATTTTTCTTTGCAGATGGTAGGTTTTTATGTGTACATTAATTCCCAAGCGGATTCAAGGTTCTGTCGTTAACGGTTCAATTCCTACGTCATAGTGGGTGGGGTTAACCGATTAAAAGCGACAAGTGTCCATATCTATTGCACCAAGCAAGATAGAATCGATTTTGTATTTGCAGATGGTAGCTTTTTATGTGTATATTAATCCCCAAGCTGATTCAAGGTTCTATCGTTAAGGGTTCAATTTCTACGTCAAAGTGGGTGGGGTTAACCGACTAAAAGGGATAAGTGTCCATATTTATTGAACCAAGAATGATATAATCGAGTTTGTTCTTGCATATGGTAGGCTTTTATGTGTATATTAATCCACAAGCTGATACAAAGTTCTATCGTTAACGGTTCAATTTCTACGTCACATTTGGTGGGGTTAACCGACTAAAAGGGATAAGCGTCCATATTTATTGCACCAAGCAAGATAGAATCGATTTTGTTTTTGCAGATGATATGTTTTTATAAGTATATTAATCCACAAGCTGATCCAAGGCTCTATCGTTAACGGTTCAATTTCTTCGTCATAGTGGGTGGGGTTAACCGACTAAAATGGATAAGTGTCCATATCTATTGAACCAAGCACGATAGAATCGATTTTATTTTTGCAGATAGTAGGGTTTTATGTTTATATTAATCCACAAGTTGATCCAAGGTTATATCGTTAAGGGTTCAATTTCTACGTCAAAGTGGGTGGGGTTAACCGACCAAAAGGGAAAAGTGTCCATGTCTATTGAACCAAGAAAGATATAATCGATTTTGTTCTTGCATATGGTACGCTTTTATGTTTATATTAATCCACAAGCTGATCCAGGGTTCTATCTTTAACGGTTCAATTTCTACGTCATAGTGGGTGGGGTTAACCGACTAAAAGGGATAAGTGTACATATTTATTGCACCAAACTAGATAAAATCGATCTTGTATTTGCAGATGATTGGCTTTTGTGTGTATATTAATCCACAAGCTGATCCAAGGCTCTATCGTTAAGGGTTCAATTTCTACGTCAAATTGGGTGGGGTTAACCGACTAAAAGGGATAAGTGTCCATATCTATTGAACCAAGAAAGATATGAAGTAGTTTGTTCTTGCATATGGTAGGCTTTTATGTTTATACTAATCCACAAGCTGATCCCACGCTCTATCATTAACGGTTCAACTTCTACGTCATAGTGGGTGGGGTTAAGCGATTAAAAGGGATAAGTGTCCATATCTATTTCACCAAGCAAAATAGAAACGATTTTGTTTTTGCAGATGGTAGGTTTTTATGTGTATATTAATCCACAAGCTGATCCAAGGTTATATCGTTAACGGTTCAATTTCTACCTCAAAGTGGGTGGGGTTAACCGACTAAAAGGGATAAGTGTCCATATTTATTGCATCAAGCAAGATAGAATCGATCTTGTATTTGCAGATGATTGGCTTTTATGTGTATATTAATCCACAAGCTGATCCTAGGTTCTGTCGTTAAAGGTTCAATTACTACGTCACAGTGGGTGGACTGAACCGATTAAAAGGGATATGTGTCCATATCTATTGCACCAAGCAAGATAGAATCGATTTTGTATTTGCAGATGGTAGATTTTTATGCGTATATTAATCCACAAGCTGATCCAAGGTTCTGTCGTTAACGGTTCAATATCTACGTCATAGTGGGTGGGGTTAAACGACTAAAAGGGATAAGTGTCCATATCTATTGCACCAAGCAAGATAGGATCGGCTGATCTAAGGATGTATCGTTAACGGTTCAATTTCTACGTCATAGTGGGTGGGGTTAACCGACTAAAATGGATAAGTGTCCATATCTATTGAACCAAAAAAGATAGAATCGATTTTGTTCTTGCATATGGTAGGCTTTTATGCTTATATTAATCCACAAGCTGATCCCAGGTTCTATCGTTAACGGTTCAATTTCTATGTCAAAGTGGGTGGGGTTAACCGACTAAAAGGGATAAGTGTCCATATCTATTGAACCAAGAAAGATATAATCGAGTTTGTTCTTGCAGATGGTAGGTTTTTATGTGTATATTAATCCACAAGCTGATCCAAGGTTATATCGTTAACGGTTCAATTTCTACGTCATAGTGGGTGGGGTTAACCGACTAAAAGGGATAAGTGTCCATATTTATTGCACCAGGCATAGAGAATGAAGCAGAACAAAAATGAATCGAAAGATTTATTTTACCGTTTTTGCTTCAATTCATGTGAAATTTACGCGTTGCTGGACAAAAGGGTAAGTAGTAAAACATTTTTGCGATAATTTTATTTCAATAAATATTTTTTATGTTATTTCAGATTTTTAATGCATTTTTCGTTTATTTTCAGGTGACTGGTGATGGAGATCCAGGAGAGCTGATGGGTTTTATGTGTCGTTCCCTTTTTTTGCTTTCTAGGTTAAAGCACACCCCCCCCCCCCCCCCCCCCCCCACACACTTTAATTAATCAGGCCGAAATAATAGGAAGGATAAAACAAGTCCATTTATTCTTTTATTTCAACAAGCATTCAATTAAATTACTTTGCAGAACTTACTTAACTGAGTGGCACAGAAACCCACTTCAGTGGCGAAGATGGCGATGCGCGGAGAGCGCCGCGGACGACGCATATCGCTTGGGGCAACTCCAACACCTATAAGGGAAAAATTGCATATGCCCATTTAGATGGGAAATCAAGCCTCCAAGCGACCGAAGATGCCGCTAGCACACACGGCATCGATAACCCCCTGAGGCGTTGGACCCTGCGCTGGCTGCTGCTCCCACAACACATTCTCCAACGCCTTATGGTACTTGGCATACCAGGCGGTGATGCTCCCACGTAGTTTAACCACCAGCGGCGTCTGCAGGGCCCGGAGCACACAGGGCTTAACCCGCCGTAACCCCTCCTCCACCGCCCGCTGAACCACCTCGTCCGGCGCGTGGCATAGGAGCCCCTCCGCCGCTCCGGGTATTGGACATCCGCCACCTCCTGGATGGGCTCCTCATTCCCAGTCTCCAAACACACTAGAAGCAATTGCATCGGTTCCATCTGAAACGAAAAGGAAAAAAAATCCATTGTAGACAAAATTATCAAAAAATCCGTTAGAAATTTGTCATACTTACGTTTTAACAGCCTCAAAATCCTTTTCCAAATAACAAAGTGGTGAGGATAATTTATCCACCACAATCCTACATTAATGTATCCTGGAAAATTTCTGTTACGGGAAAACAACTGGATGGCAACCCGCAACATAACAACGGCAGCCTCATTAGTGCTGTCAGACTAAGGGCGGTTACCGAACACTAAATAGACAAAATCAGTACCGAAAACCGCGAAACATCGCAATCGGGACTGACGCGTTTTGCTATTTTTATTCACGTGGGCATCTCCTGCAGTACCAACCAGTCATACACAACAAAGGAATTCAAAAAAAGGAAAACAAAACAAAAACAAACCTTTCCTTGCAAAAAATTTCACATTTTTTTTTAAACAAAGAAATTTGTTTTGTAGTTTTTTTACCCTTTCCGGTTTATAAGGTCATTATAAGGGCTCGGTACAAAAACAATCCGAGTCCCGAAATAAAAGAATCCCGACACGACAAAATCCCGAAATTGGAAAAAGTCAACTGTTTCTACTGGCTTAGTGTGCCACTGCACCAGTGACCTAGTTTTTTTTTCAAGGGCAAGCAAATACATATATGTATATATATACTCGCACGCCACAAAGTTACCATACCAGCTCTCAGACAACCAATAAATATACGACAGGGTTGCATGCAGTCTCAGAATGGTACGTACAGATAGAACGCGTCGTGGAGAACGCATCGCCAATCTGCATGCAAGCACCGGCAGTTGGTACACTTTCGAATTTAATTACAATTTGCGCTGTTCGTCATGAGCTGTCGCACAAAATTAAATCCATACCTTTGTCGGTCCCTACGCTTCGTTTTAAACTCGCTTTATTCATCTATTTCAACATACGTTTTGAAATAAAACACCTCCGTTTCACCCAACCAACCTCACGGTCACTCGCCCTGGCACCTCAAAAGATATCTCACCTCTTCCAACAAAAAAAGGCAGTCGCCCTGAGAGCGACACGATACATTAGACGCTGGAACGGAGACCTCGGCCTCTTCGTCCAGCCCAGAAAAAACCTAATCAAAAATATGCGAGTCTGGAACGGAGACTTCGGCCTCTCCGTCCAACCAAACAAAAATAATGCGAATCCGGAAAGGAGACCTCGGCCTCTCCGTCCATCAAAAGAAAAAATTTTTTTTTGCCCGTCTGGAACGGAGACCTCGGCCTCTTCGTCCAGCACTATTGACCTTCTACGTCATATCACGTTCTGAATTTCTATATATATTAGAGTTACGTATAAACCAATGGCAAGAAATATTCACTTCTCACTGTTCATAACCGCTAATTTTTTCACCTTAGCTCAGGTGGCATGCTAAGCAAGTCGGAAAGGATACCCGGCCATTTTGCGCCGAAGACGAACTCCTCATTTAGATTAACTTTAGCGAATAAGTCTTATATTCATTTTTCTTGTTTCAGCGGAGGTCATTGGCGAAAAATGATGTTGCGTATCGCAAGGAGGGCCGTCATGTTTAGGCAGGATGCCTAACTTTTCCGCATCTGTTTGCGATCCCCCCAATGCAACTCTCCGAATCGATACTCGATACTCGACTTAATTATAACCACCCACACCATCACCGCCACATACATGTGTATGCATGTACATGCACGTGTATGGGTGTTTTTTGTCAGCACTCATGCATATTCACGTCGAGGTTGATGTGTGGGTGCCTTTCCCCTCCAAAACGGAGGATTTTGCGGGTCAACGGTTGTAGCTTTTTATACAACCGGCCTCTTGGTATCTAACAGCCAACCAGCTAACATCTGCCGCCAGCGATCTCCACGGTTTCTCAACAATATATTCAGGTAATATTGTACCCAACCAATTTATATAGTTATTCAATAAACCACATATATTATAACGAGAAATCTCGTATATTTACTTATTTTCTATTCCATACATATATTTCCACTGAGATCGACCCAGGTGCACCCACCTACCTCCAGGAGTACACGCACCCCGGCCGAACAAACGCTCTATCGTTAGCGGTTCAATTTCTACGTCATAGTGGGTGGGGTTAACCGATTAAAAGGGATAAGTGTCCATATCTATTGTGCCAAGCAAGATAGAAACGATTTTGTTTTTGCAGATGGTAGGTTTTTATGTGTATATTAATCCACAAGCTGATCCAAGGTTCTGCCGTTAACGGTTCAATTACTACGTCACAGTGGGTGGGCTTAACCGAATAAAAGGGATACGTGTTCATATCTATTTCACCAAGCAAGACAGAATCGATTTTGTTTTTTCAGATGGTAGGTTTTATGTGTATATTAATCCACAAGCTGATCCAAGGTTCTATCGTTAAGGGTTAAATTTCTACGTTAAAGTGGGTGGGGTTAACCGACTAAAAGGGATAAGTGTCCATATCTATTGAACCAAGAAAGATATGATCGAGTTTGTTCTTGCATATGGTAGGCTTTTATGTTTATATTAATCCACAAGCTGATCCAACGCGCTATCATTAACGGTTCAATTTCTACGTCATAGTGGGTGGGGTTAACCGATTAAAAGGGATAAGTGTCCATATCTATCGCACCAAGTAAGATAGAAACGATGCTGTTTTTGCAGATGGTAGGTTTTTATGTGTATATTAATCCATAAGCTGACCCAAGGTTCTATCGTTAACGGTTCAATTACTACGTCACAGTGGGTGGGCTTAACCGATTAAAAGGGACATGTGTCCATATCTATTGCACCAAGCAAGATAGAATCGATCTTGTTTTTGCAGATGGTAGGTTTTTATGTGTATATTAATCCACAAGCTGATCCAAGGTTCTATCGTTAACGGTTCAATTTCTACGTCAAAGTGGGTGGGGTTAACCGACTAAAAGGGATAAGTGTCCATATTTATTGCACTACGCAAGATAGAATCGATTTTGTATTTGCAGATGGTAGCTTTTGATGAGTACATTAATCCACAAGCTGATCCAAGGCTCCATCGTTAACGGTTCAATTTCTACGTCATAGTGGGTGGGGTTAAACGACTAAAAGGAATAAGTGTCCATATCTATTGAATCAAGAAAGATATAATCGAGTTTGTTCTTGCAGATGGTAGGTTTTTATGTGTATATTAATCCACAATCTGGTCCAAGGTTATGTCGTTAACGGTGCAACTCTGCGAATCGATACTCGATACTCGACTTAATTATAACCACCCACACCATCACCGCCACATGCATGTGCATACATGTAAATGCACGTGTATGTGTGTTTTTGTCAGCACTCATGCATATGCACGTCGAGGTTGATGTGTGGGTGCCTTTCCCCTCCAAAACGGAGGATTTTGCGGGTCAAC